>NW_011909673.1:0-2011 GCF_000151845.1 Pteropus vampyrus | reverse complement strand
AAATACTAACCAAGAATATTACGAGGGAGAAAATAGCATTAGTAAGGAGAAGCAAAATGGGTTAATAAAGAGATGGGACATACAGAAAATGATCTAAACATAGAGCTTTTTCTTATAAATATTGAGTACAAGTGGTCGACAATATCAAATCTATGACACATAATAAGTTTGACAACAACTGGGTCTGGTAATCATAAAGTTACAAATAATCTTTATGAACAGAAAAGTGGTAGACAAGGGTAGAAAAAAGATTACAGGACGTTAAAGAGAGTATGAATGAAGACATGAATGTAGTCGATATAAACAATTCTGAAAGTTTGCAAGAAAAAGACAGAAATAGAATGATGGATAAGGAGTAGCTCTGTCACAGGAACACGTTTTTGTCCTACTTCTCTCCATTCTCCGTAGTATAGATCTAAGAATGTCAAGAGGAGAATGAATCATTAAAAGAATGAAGGGTGTTGACAGCAAGGAGAGAGGTAAATTTCGCATCACAGGGAATCTTGCTTGCCTAGGTAAAGGACTGGCAAGATTATCTGTTGAAGAGAAAGACGTGGAATGGGTGTTAGGGTGGTGGTCCTCAAAGTATTGGTCCCAGATCAACAGCACCACTTGGAAACCTGTTAGAAATACAAATTCTCAGGCCTACCCCTAACCTTCCGAATCAGACTCTCTGGGGACGGCACTCAGCAATCTGCATGTGGGCAGGCCCTACAAGTGATTCTGATGCATGCATGTTTGAGGCACACTGTGCTAGGAAATTGTTTATACACTATCTACCCATATGTGTGCCTCTGCAGTTAAACTATTTGAGTTCTTCCTGTCAGAAAATGTTTCCTACTTTGTTCTTTAATGCCCACTCCAGCCAGGCACACCTGTGGGCTCAAGTACACTCACACATCGAGGTGCTTCTGGCCCTAAGGAGGGTGTCTAGATCTCTTGGTAAACTAGGAAGTCTTTCGTGTATCATCGTTGTTTCTATTCTAGCTGGTCTGTTTACCTACACTTCTTTTTTTCCTGCCAAGACTATGCTTGAGTTCACAGGAAAATTTCCATTAATGACTCTCAACTGCTAAAACATGGAAGTCTGTACCGCTTAGCATAGAAGGCCCAGCCTCACCTCTGCCCACTTCTTGAGCCGTCTAATGTACTGCCCTGAGGGGACCTATTCTCTCTTGCAAGAAGCCTGTGGAAGGGAATTGAGAAAAATTCTTACAGAATTCTAGCACCATTTGATCTGCTCACATACCTTTATTACCTGATGATTGTATGCCAGGAATTCTACTAGAGACTAGGATAAAAAAGATGGTTTACCTGCTTGCCCACTGCCAGAGGCCCTGTCACATGCAGTAGTCATTCTAAAGACTCTCAAAGGTCCATAGGCCCCAGGCAGGTGATGGCTGGCCTTGGTGTGCTATGTACCCTCTTACTGAATGGCCCCAGGCTCAGCACTGGCACCAAATCTGAATCTGCATTAACCAGTGAACACCACTAACCTCCACCCTGGTAATCTCCTGAGACCCCGCCTCACACAATTTGAGTAGTGCCTGAAGCTCTTTCAGCAGCTGACCCTTAGCCTGTAGCTAAGCAGATTCAGGCAGGGCACTGGTAACAGCCAGTCTTGCTTTACAGCATGGCCTCTCCCATGCATCTCCAGGTCCAGCACAGGCAGCAACTGACCACGGACCACTTTGTAGCTCTTATCAGGTAGTGCTGGCCCAGTCACAATCAGCAGCTGACCTTGGCCTGCATGAGAATGCTTCCCAGGAGGCCCCAGAACCAACAAACCAGGTGGCCAGTTTCAGACCACAAACAGAGCACTACCCGATTAATACCACAAGCGGCATACCCAAATGGTGGTCTCAGCAGGCACTAGAGCCCACTGGGGCAAATCCATTCCATGGGGTCAGCTCCTGCCCAGCAGTTCATATGCTGTGGTTCTGGTCAATCATCACAGCCAGTAAACTTAAGGCTCACACCCGCCCACTGATATGCCAACAGCAATCAAGGC
>NW_011909672.1:0-2356 GCF_000151845.1 Pteropus vampyrus | reverse complement strand
TGGCAACCACCATTCTACTATGGTTTCTATGAGTTCACCTTTTTGATTACACATATAAATGAGATCATACAGTGTTTGTTTTTCTGACTAACTTATTCACTTAGCATAACATCCTCAAAGTCCATTCACGTTGTTGCAAATGTCAGGATTTCCTTCTTTTCCATGGCTTGAATAATATTTCATTTTATGTCTATATGTCACACCTTCTTTATTCATTCATCTATAGATGAATACTTAGGTTATTTCATAATCTTGTCTGTAGTGAATAATGCTGTAATGAAAGTAGAGTATAGATATTTGAGATCCTGATTTCATTTCCTTTGGATATATACCCAGAAGTGGTACTTCTGGATAATATGGTAGTTCTAGTTTTAATTTTTTGAGGTTGCTCCATACTGTTTTTCATAGTGACTTCACCAATTTACAATCTCATCAACAGTGCATAAGAGTTTCCTCTTTGCTGCATCCTTACAAACACTTGTTATTTCTTATCATTTTAATGATAGTCATTCTAATAGGTTTGAGGTGTCATCTCATTGAGCTTTTGATGTACTGATTGGCCATTTGTGTGTCTTCTTTGAAAAAAATGTCTTTTAGATCCTCTGCCCATTTTTTTAAATTAGATTATTTTCTATTGAGTTATATGAGTTCTTTATATGTTTTTGGATATTGATTCCTTATCAGGTAGATAATTTGCAGATATTTTTCCCATTATGTAGGTTGCCTTTTAATTTTGTTGTTTATTACCATTGCTGTGAAGCTTTTTTATTTGATGTAGTGCTACTTATTTATTTTGCTTTTTTTGCTTGTGTTTTTGGTGTCATATGAAAAAAATTGATGCCAAAACCAACATTTAAGGAGCTTTTATCCTATGTTTTCTTCTAGGACTTTTACAGTACCAGGTCTCATGTTAATCCATTTCCAATTAATTTTTATACGCGGCGTAAGATAGGGATTCAATTTCTTTCTTCTGCATATAATTATCCAGTTTTCCCAGCACCATTTACTGAAGAGACTATTCTTCTCCCCTTGGTTCCTTTGTCAGATGCAGTTGACTATATATGCAATGGTTTATTACTGGGCTCTTGATTCTGTTACATTGATCTAAGTGTCTATTTTTATGCTAGTACCACACTGTTTTGATTACTATAGCCCTGCTAGTATAGTTTGAAATCTGAAAGAATGATGCCTCCAGTTTTATTCTTCTTTCTTGATAATTGCTTTGGGTATTTGGGGTCTTTCATAGTTCTATGTGAATTTTAGGGTTTTTTCTGTGAAAAATGTCATTGGAATTTTGATAGGGATTACATTGAATATATAGTTGGCTTTGGTAGTATAGACATTTTAACAATGTTAATCCTTCCAGTCCATGAATACAAAATATGTTTATACTTATTAATGTCTTCTACAGTTTATTTCATCAAACTCTTATAGTTTTCAGTGTACAAATTTTTTATCTTCATGCTTACAGTAGTCTCATTATTTTTTATGCTATTGTAAATGAAATTGTTTCATTTTTTCACATATTTTGTTGTTAATGTGTAATAACACAACTAATTTCTGTATGTTGATTTTTTTATCCTGCAACTTTATGACATTTGTTTATAATTCTAACTTTTTTTGATAGAATTTTTAGGATTTTCTATAAATAAGGCCATATCTGCCAATGAAGACAATTTTATTTGCCTTTCTATTTTGGATGTTTTTTTCTTTTTCTTGCCTCATGCTCTGGGTAGGATTTCTGCCACTATTTTGAATAGGAGTCATGTGACCCTTAGGTTTCCTTTAGAGGAAAAGCTTTCAACCTTTCACCATTGCATGTGTTAGCTGTGAGTTTTTCACATATGGCCTTTGTTATATTGAGACAAATTTCTTCTATACCCATTTTGTTGAGTTTTTATTATGAAAGAATGTTGTATTTTTTCATATGCTTTTTTTGCATCTATTGAGATCATATGATTTTTATCTTTCATTCCATTAATGCGATATGTCACATTTAGTGATTTGCACATGTCGAACCATCCTTGCATATCACGACTTGATGATGGTATATGATCCTTCTAATGTGCTGTTGGGCTTGATTTGCTAGTATTTTATTGTTGGTTTTTGCATCTATATTCATTAGACATAATGTTCTGTAGTTTGTTTTTTCTTGTAGTATCTTTGACTATGGTATGAGGGAAGTGCTGGCCTCGTAAAATGAATTTGGAGTGGTTTTCACTTTAATATTTTGAAAGAGTTTGAAAAGGATCAAGGTCAATTCTTTAATGTTTGGTAGAATTGACCCATGTAGCCATCTATTCCTTACTTTTCTTTGCTGGGAGGTTTTTAATTATTGACTTAATCTTCTTACTCA
>NW_011909671.1:0-1036 GCF_000151845.1 Pteropus vampyrus | reverse complement strand
AATTAGGATCAAAGAATTATATTAATAGAGGTGACGGTTTGTGTGTTCGATATCATTGAAACCTGCAAAATCCCTGAAGCTAAAAATCATGGAATTTAGACTTTAAACGGGTGAATTGTGTGGTATGTGAATTGTACCTCGAGAAAGCTGTTTAAAAAATACTATGAGATTGGAGCTGTTGTAAGGATTCCCTTTTTGCAGTCAAGGAAACTAAGACTCTAGTGACACATATAGTTGAGGTGGAGCCAGGATGTGAACCCAGGTCTTTCTGACCACGTAGTCCATTTCCTTAAGCTCTTTCTGATTCAATACGCTCCCAAACGATCCAAAGACATTCATCATAAAAATCAGCATCTTTAATCATGAAAATGTATCTCAAAGAGAGATACCAGAGTGTGTCCTATATTTAGTAGGTAAGTTCTCAGGCCTTAACGAATGCATGGAAAAAGAACTGGAAGGAAATAGATTAAGTGCTTTGGGGTCTTGAAATCTCAGTTCTCGATTTTACTTTAATAATAACAAAAAAGAACCATGTTTACAGACTGTTGATTATCCTAGCCCTCCCCCCAGTCATTTGTGAGTTAATAGGGGCTTTACACCAGTTAGGAAGAGGAAGAGGGTAGGAGAAGAGGGTCTTAAGTTCTCTCTGTATTCCAAGGAGTCCGCAGGGAATGCTGGACGCTCACTCTCGGAGTCTCTGAGGCTCCAGACAGGTCAGAAACTATGTGTTCATTTGGGCCCCACTGGCTGCACTCAAGCTGGGTACATTCACACTCCACTTGTTGAGGGATATCACTTATTGATTTTTTTTCTAATCATCCTTACAGTGTGACCCACTCTGCCCTTCACCCAGAAAGTGTCCTCGAGGGGCTAGAAGAGATAGAAACAAAAATGTTCTGCTGGTCTCCGGTGGGTCCCCCTTTTTTTTAACTCAGCCTTGTCTGACTGGGAAAGGGGGCACGCTTTTAGCCTCTGTCCCTCAACACCCTCCTATTATTCCCAGAAGCTCAGTGAACTCAAACGCTCCTAACACTCT
>NW_011909670.1:0-2066 GCF_000151845.1 Pteropus vampyrus | reverse complement strand
ATTAAAAATAATGCTTACAAATGGAATTATTTATGAAACAATTTGTTAATGATATAATGTTGTATGAAACATGCCAAATACAGAATTTAGTGTAACATAATTATAATTATGCTTAGGGTAAAAATAATCCATAAAAGGAGGTGAATACATAAAACTAGTGTTAGAATATATAACTGATTGATTTTTTAAAATAAAACGTTTATAAACTCTGTGAAATATATTATTTCTACATATAAATACAAATTATTATAGGTTAAACATACACAACACCAGTTTTGTTAATAGCTACAAAATATGACCAAATGCTAACTTAAGATAAACATAATGCTATAACTTAAGGTTAAATAAAATGCAAATATTTTTAACTTTAAAAATAAATCTTATTTCAATGAAAAATGATATGAAACATTTTAATTTTCAGACTGTGAAAAACCAGTTTTTCTGTTTCAGAAAGTCGGATCCTAGAAATAATCTAAAAAATCACTTACCTTATTTGTTGGTCATTTGTTTGCATTGACTGCACGAGTTCATTTTTTAGCATCACATACTCTACCCCAGGCCACTCCTCAGTCACCCTCTTAGAGTCTGGAGAAGCAGCAACATTGACTGTTGTGTTACTTTTTAGGCCTCTTTTTAGGTCACAAAAATATTTTATATGTTGCTTTCATAAAGTCTTAATTATTCAGAGAATAGTATTTAAGCCCTTAGGCTTCCAAAAGAGGAACAGACTCAGAAATAGAATTTAAAAAAAAAAAAATCAAAACCACAGAAACAAAACATCAGTGAAGAGAAAGCCTCTGAGCACCTAGAAACATAAAGAGTGGCGAAGACTTGGTGATCTAAATATTACAGCTGATGTTAGCCATAAAAATTTTAAGAAGTGCTTTGATTGGCTGGTAATTTCTACAAAATGCTAACTTTTTCATATGAAAGCCAAGAAGCCTAGGAAATATTATAGTCAACAGAAGGGAAGCAGTTGCTGGTGCTAAAAAATGTTTTAAGTGCAAGAGAAATGCAAAAAGACCCTGATAAATGCAATGATGATTTCATTCCTAAGAATACTTTAAGAAGCAGCCTTTGATTTAGTTATTTGTCAGAACAGCCACCATGTTTCCTGGTTCAGAATTCAGATTCCTTGAATTCTGCATTCAGCTTTAATCAGAAAAGGTAGATTATTAGAAAAAGGGCTGTCATAAGGGATTTGTTTTGAGACTATTAACTTTTAAGTGATATCTTCATATCTGTATAAGCATCCCAAATAACAAGTGCCTTCTATGTGCTTGGGGCTGTTTTCAGTTGCACAGATTCATTTTGATGACACAAAATTTTGAACTTAGTATGAATACTCAAAATGATGATTATGAGTTATTAAATTCATATAAATAGCATATAAAATTTTCTGTTTAAAAATGACATAAAATGGGGATATTTATGATACCATTTTTAGCATTCATATATTATATTAATAAGTTTAGCCCTCAAGAAACAAATTGTTATTAGAGCAATAAGCCTGCATTATGGCCACATGGCCAAACTATAGACTTATCTGTGAGAGCTTTTCCATTAAACACCCCTGCCCCCTACCCACAAACTAACATCTTAGTCAAACACTTAGTAAAATACCATAATTTAAATAGAAACACAAGGAAGATGTGTTAGGAACATGAATGCTGTAACCTCTTTCACAAGTTTTTAAGTGTTACAGGTTCTGGTCATTGCTCTACTTTTTCATTTTTGAACTCAAAGATGGAACTCTTTATCTTTTTTCTATACTATTGAGTGAATTTAAAAATTCCTGGGTTTCTACTTGTTTGAAGTCTAGGTATTTTAATTACTCTTACTGGCACCTTGTAAGAGAAATAGAATAATTGGAGTCATCCTTTGGGGAAAAAAAATTTCCCTTTGTTGTAAGCAGAATGACCCCCAAAGATATCCATGCCCTAACACGGGGCCTGTAGATGTAGTGGCCTCTAAAAGCTGAGAGCAAACCCTGGCTGACACCTACAACCATAGGGAACTGAATTCTACCAACAACCTACATAAACTTGAAAGTGGATTCCTTGAGG
>NW_011909669.1:0-1208 GCF_000151845.1 Pteropus vampyrus | reverse complement strand
GGCCTGGGGGTGAGGCTGGCACACAAGCAGGAACAGCCCCTCTCGCTCAGAGGCGCATGCTGTGTGCTCCAGGCCACCAGCCGCCGAGGCCCCGACATCACCCAAAGACCTGCAGCCCTCTGGGACTTCCGCAGGGTGCCATGCGCTGGGCAGCCTCTGACCGCTGGGGAGGAGCCCGCACATCCTGTTGGGATTTTGTGGCCCCGAGTCCGGGCTCCTGGATAAGCTCAGGAACACAGATCTGTGCCGCTGGGCAGAGGGGGTGCTCACACATCGGGGAACTGGCGGAGTCTTCGAAATCGCACAGCCTGTCCGCCGTGTCTGATGGACGAGGGACCGAGGGTCCCAGAGTTGGAAGGCCTCGTCCAGGACCGTGCCGTGGGCAAGTGGCGGAGCTGGGGCCAGACCCTTGACTGCGGACACCCTCTCGGAGATCCTCACACCTGAAGGTCAAGAGCGGAGTGGGGGGAGGGGTCAGCCTACACGCCAGGGGATCAGGACTGGAACGTGACCCCGCCCCGCCTGCGGTAATGAGATCTGTACCTGGTAGGTGATGCCTGGGGATCTGGGCCCTGGAGCTTGTCCCTCCCGGGGTTGGCTAATTTCTAGAGACTGTAAACAACGGCCCAGTACTGCGCCTCCACGTGCAAACCAGCCAGCCCAGAGCCCCCGCCTCTCTCCACCTCATGCTCAGGCCACTGTCCCCGCCCTAATCACCTGAGGCCGGACCAGGCAACATGGGCCCTGTGCCCCAGAGCCGGCTGGCACTCAGCCCGCACAGCCCTAAGCCTGCTCACCCCATCTGGCCTGTCCCTTCCACGGGACTCGCAGTGAAGGCTGCTGCCCAGTCAGGCTCCCCACTCCTCCGCCTCCCGACCCACTCGGGGCTCCTGCGTGGCCTGGCGCGGCCCCTCCTTGTCAGAGCTGTGACCAGCAAGCTGTCTTCTCAGTGGCAGTTGTCCCTGACTGTTGGCCGTACCTGAGTGACGATGAAGCCTGTGTCTATAACATCAGTAGTCTCCACAGCATTCAGCACAGACGCTGGGGGGATGGGGGGATGGTACGAGCGAGTCCCTGCCGTTGGGTGTGACTCGTAGCTTCTGACACTGATCCGGCTCAGGGTTCCAGATAAGCAGGCACCTTCGTGTGGAGGGACCGGGAGCTTCTCCCTGGTTTTGCTGTTAACCCTCAATAGCCCGTGGCCAGTG
>NW_011909668.1:0-2664 GCF_000151845.1 Pteropus vampyrus | reverse complement strand
GCACTGGATTTAGGTATCACGTGGGGAGGGGCACTTCCTTATAATAAGCCTTCCAACCCATGAACATGGTGTATCTTGCCTTTTACTGAGGCCTCTTTATCTCATAATAGTTTTGTGATTTTCTCCAAAGAGTTGGTGGACACGTTTTTATCAAGAGGCCTGTGTTTGAAGTTATTGTAAATGGTTCTTACATCATTTTCTAATTGTTATAGCTAGGATTTTTTTTTTTTTTAATGTAGGGATTTTATTACATGCTGATTTTTTATCCAGCAACCTTATTAAACTCTTGTGTTCTAGTAATTTATCTGTTGATTCTTTTATAAGGGATGTTTATATGGGCAGTATAAACATAAGGGATGTTTATAAGGGTAGTACAGTAGTTTATAAGGGTAGTTTTGTACTACCTTTTATCGGAGCGAGGAACTCCAGTTTGTTCCTAGTTTTCTAAGAGTTTTTCTCATGAATTGGATCTTGAATTTTATCTGCAACCATAGGGAGGATGGTATGACTTCTCCTTTTTCCTGTTAAAGCGATAGATTTTGGTGAGTTTTTCAATACTAAACCATCTTCTGTGATACCCTTTTTATGCACTGCAGGATTTTTGCATGAATGACATTGCCCTGTACTTCTTTTTCACATTTCCCTTATCAAGTTTTGGTGTCAAGGTTCTGACTGCCTCACAGACCGAGTTGGGCAGTTCCCTCTATGTTCTGAGTTTGTGTAAGAGTGGAATTTGCTGTTTCTTAACTCCATATGAGAATCACAGGCGAAGCCCTCGGGGCTGGGTTTGCTCTGTAGGAAGGTCAACTCCTGAACAACTTTCTCTTTCAAAAATCTCATCCCTTCTTTGCCATATTCCTAGATTAGCCACCCTGTCACAGCTGGACCAGTGGGGTCACTGCCCAGGGCCTCCTTGGCCCAGGCCTCCCCAGCTCCTCTCCCTGGAGCCGCCACCCTGATCCCCTCTCCCGCCTCCAGAGTGTCTACTGCCCAAGGTGAAACTCAGATCTGCAGTGAGCCCCTCAGCTATATCCACCCTTCCCTTCTGCTGTGCCCTGCTGAGTCGGCGGCGCACCTGGGTTTCTTGTGTCAGTGCTTCTGTCCATGCAGATTGCTAGAAAAGTCTGTCCCATCCTGTCCTCTCTCTTGTTGCTAACAGAGCCTCTAACAGGAAGCCTGCCCCTTTTCTTTAGCGACAGGTCGCCTCTCTCCTGCAGCTCTCTAATTCTGCTATTATCAAAATCGCTTTGGGTAGAATTATTCTGTACCCAAATGAGCATTTCAAGAGGGTGGGCACATGTTTATGATTGTTCACTTATTCAGTCAACAAACAGACCCAGTGCCCCAGCCAGCATGCTGGGTGCTGAGATGTGGTAGTAACCAAGACAGATGGGTTTCAACCGTTTCAGAACCTTCCAGTAAGCAGGAAATAGGAGAGCTTACACTGTACAGATGAGCATTAAAAAAAAAAAAAAAAAAATCACCCTGAATCCCTCTGTTCACATATTGGAGTATTTCTTCCTATCTTAGAAAATGCACATAATAACCTACCTGAACTACCTGGATAGGTACATACTATCTTACTTTACAGGTGAGGAAACAGGCACAAAGCACTTAACCAAAGGTCACAGGAATGGCAAAGTCTGGATTTTAACAGGCAGTCTAGCTGTGAGCCCTCCACCCCAACCCACCCCCACCTTTAAAAAATGTGGCTTGAGCTGTGTGTGTCTGTTGGGAGCCCAGAGTTTTCACTTTGCATTTTACCTTGCGGACACAACTGTGCTAACTCTCCCTTAGAGGGGACAGTCTGCCGGTCGGTTTCCTGCAGGAGAGCCCCGGGGGCCCAGGCTGCCTGGCTGGCATGGGGTGTCCCCAGCCCCCCCCAATGCTGCCCCCAACCGGTCCGGCTGAGGAACTCTGGGCCATGCAGCCTCTTGCACCCTCCCCTGACTCCCCAGGAAAAGGGGACCCCAATGCCTCACTTCCAGGGTTATCACAGAATGTAAAGTCAGCCCCTCTCCTTAGTTCAGATCTACACAGAAGCAGTAAGCGCGTACTGAGGACCACACTCTTTATGTGGGGGAGGGGGATGCGGAGATGAAAGGTCCGCGGTTGCAGACAAGCAGGCCGACAGCCCCCGGTAAGGAAGGTGCACAAGATCTGAAGAAGCCCCCAGAGGAGCCTTAACCCAGCACCAGCTGGGTCTGGAGAGATCAGCAGGAGCAAGCTAGGTGGGGAGAGGAGACGAGGAGAGAAAGGGCAGGCTAGGCAGAGGGCACAAGCTGGGTAAAAGCCTGGCGCTCGAGGGCAGGCGGAGGAAGGCCGGATGGCTGGAGCAGATGAGCCAGCAGCGGAGAGGAGGCCAGTGGGGAGGCCGGAGGGGTCAGATCCGTAGGGCCTGGGGACTTGGCAAAGGTTTGTATCATTATCCCAAAAAAAGCCACTTCCAGGTTTGAAAACATCTTTCCCGCAGCTGGGCGGGGCAGGTAGGCGGGAGCACCAGCTCCACGACCCCGGGGTGGGGGGAAGGGGGAGGCACACTCGGCCTTCCGCCATCCCGCCCCCGGCCTGCGCCCGGGCTAGGGGATGCGCGGGGTGGGACTCCTCCTCCCTCGCTGGTTGGCCCGGGGCGGGTGCACCTGACCCGGGGCGGCCAATCCCCGC
>NW_011909667.1:0-1932 GCF_000151845.1 Pteropus vampyrus | reverse complement strand
GTACACTGCAGGTAGATCTACTGCTTACTAGTTCTGTAATCCGGGGCTACTCACTCTGAGCCTCAGGTTCCCCACCTGACAAGTGAAGATAGCAATCCCTATCCCATGGGGGCCCTGTGAGGGATAAAATGATGGCATAAATAAAGATAAAGTGCCTGGGCAGAGTGGTGCCCCTACATCTGGCACTCAGGCTCAAGGTTCCGGCTCTAAGCAAGGAGAAAGGACTCAAGTGAGTGGACGGTGTGCACATGGTGGGCGAGGGGGAAGGCAAGGGAGGAGGCGAAGCCCACCTTTGTCCTTGATGAGGCTCTGCACCTCCTGCTTGACACTGTCATTCCAGTGGGTGATGTCCACGTGCAAGGCGTAGTCACAGCAGCTCTTCCCATCGGCCCATTCTCGCCACTTCTCATAGGCCTCCGTCAGGCTGGACTCCGGCTCGGGCACCACATGGTCAACTGAATGACAGAGCCCCAGATGGATGACTCACTGACCTGGCCTTTGTTCGCCTCTGCACAGGCCTGTTCCTGCTTGCTTAGCTATGACTGCAAAATCTCTATTTCCCGAGCATGGAATTAACTTTGGAAAGTGCTGCTGCTGACTTAACTGTCACATAACTAGGTGACCTTGGGCAAATACAAGCTACTCTGTACCTCAGTTTTCTCATCCTTAAAATGGGTGCCAAGCGGGGTGGGGGTCGGGATGTCATAGTGCCTTCCTGCTAAGTTAGAAGATTAAGTGGGAAAATACAATGTAAAATGCTGTCCCTGGTGCTTGGCACATAGTAGGTGCTCAGTCAGTGTTAGCTATCAATGTGTGCATACACTGTGTCTTTCTTACCGGTACTCTGGGGAGTCACTATAAAAGATAAAAGTAGGACTCCCTTTTAATGGGGGAAGAGGGGTTTTAAGGTTACGTCAGCACACGAGAGTGACATCCTCATGTGTATCACCACAGGAAAGAGTCAGAGTTAGTTAAATGAACCTGACACTAGGCCCACAGATGTTATTTCTGTGTAGATCGTTTGTTAAGAATCTGGTGTCTTTGAGGCTCAAACCTACTCTTGCAGTACCTGCAACAATAATATTTTTTAAAATAATCACATTTATAGTTAGTGAGGATAAGGCAAACGTGACACTCTCATAATTGAGTGAATGGATATAACATACCTAAGAACAATTACTTTTAAAAAATCAAACTCTTGACAGTTTCATACTTTAACTCAATAATTATTTCTGTGCCTAAGAATTATTCCTAAGGAAATAAACATAGCTGTATGCAAAATTTGGGCTCTAAAAGATGTTTGTTACTGCAAATTATTTACATTTTCATATAAGTGAAAAAAGTAGAAACGATCAAAATCTTTAACAATAAGGAAGTTTGATTCAATACATAAATCACGATACCTTCATAAAATGGATGATTAGGCATCCATTTTACATGTTGTGGTAGGATAAAAATAAATGGAAAGACATCCGTGACATATGATTTGGTGAAAATGGCAGGCTGAAACATAGTATGTCTATTATGATCCTATTTTTGTTAAATAGAAAAAAATATGTATAGTCAAACTGGAATGGTGATGTGGGATTTATGGGTCTTCTTTTCTTTTTGGCTAAGGTTTTTAAATGATCTACGAAGGACATGTACACTTTCGTAGTTCTTTGCGTGCTTTTCTCCCTTTTCACCTGGAACTCTGACTTCCTTCCCGCTCCTTCCCTAATACACATCTCCAGAATGCTGAACCGGTCCAACTCCTCGTCCAGATGGCGGAAAGCCAAGCCAAGAGCACTCATTTTCTCAGCCTTCTATCACAAGCGGCCTAAGTGCACTTATCGGAAAGCAAACGCATGGGGCTGCATTACTGATGTCTGAACCCGCAGCAGGGCCTTCGTGGGCAGGCGGCTGCTGAGAAGTCAGCTGGCTTCCACCCTT
>NW_011909666.1:0-1175 GCF_000151845.1 Pteropus vampyrus | reverse complement strand
TGAGCCATCATTTTCCAAAGTCATATTCTGGATAAAGAGTACAGACATTTTTTGAAGAGGAACACTTTTTAAAGGGTATTACATATTGTAACATCAGAGAAATATTTTGAATAAATATTTATAATAAATATTCATATGAGTTTTTTAAATTTTATTTTTCAATTATACCAGACATACAATATTATATGAGTTTCAGGTTTACAACGTAGTGATTAGACATTTTTATACCTTACAAAGTGATCACCCCAATAAATCTAGTACCCATCTGACACCAAATATAATTATTTCAGTCTTGTTAACTATACCTCCTATGCAGTACTTTACAACCCCATGACTGTTTTTATAACTGGCAATTTATGTTTTTAACCTCTTTCACCTTTTTTCCCATACCCCAATCTCCCTCCCATCTGGCAACCATCAGTTTGTTCTTTGTATTTAAGACTTTGTTTCTGTTTTTTTGTTCATTTATTTTGGGTTTTTTAGATGCCACATATAAGTGAAATCATATAGTATCTGTCTTTCTCGGTCTCACTTATTTTACTTCTCATAATGTCCTCTATAATTCATCTATGTTGTTGGAAATGGTAAGATCTCATTGTATTTTATAACTAATTAATATTCCATTGTATATCTGTACCACTTCCTCTTTATCCATTCATCTAATTCATCTATCAGTGGACACTTAGGTTGCTTCCATATCATGGCTATTACAAACAGTGCTGCAATGAACATAGAGGTACATATATTATTTTAATGTTTTGGGCTTCTTCAGAAAAAAATATCCAGAAGTGGAATTCCTAGATCATAAGTTAGTTCTATTTTTAACTTTTCGATTCCATATGTACATGAAATCATGTGGTATTTGTTTTTCTCTGTCTGACTTACTTCATTCAACTCAGAATCCTCTAGGTCCATCAAGCTAACATCTTTTTCCATCTCCTTCCTTTTAATTTGTGTGTGTCTTTTAATCCAAAGTGAGTCTCTTATAGGCAGCATATGTAGAGGTCTTGTTTTCTTATACATTCAGCCACCCTATCTTTCGGTTGGAGCATTTAATTCTTTTACATTTGAGGTACTTGTTGATTGATATGTAGTTATGGCCATTCTTTATTCCTGTTTTTTGATACCTGTTTTTTCTTCTTAAAGAAGTCCCTCCATTACATTGTCCTCCAGAT
>NW_011909665.1:0-1898 GCF_000151845.1 Pteropus vampyrus | reverse complement strand
TTCTGTACCCCCACTTGCACAACCAACCTGTGGGATGACAGGTAGTGAATAAGAGAAAAATAGACCTTTGTATTTAAGACAGAATGAGGGATAGGATTTAGAGCTTAAAAACCCTGTACCTCTACATTTTGGGGCTGCTTAATTTGGGGTCTGCGTACCCCTGGCAGACCCAGCTGGCTGAATAAAGAGCGTGTTTCCTATGACTCACTGATTTCTGGTGGTCCATGTGTCTTTTGGGGGCTGGCGGCTACAACAGTGTGTACTTTAAATGGGTGAGTAGTATATGTGAATTGCATCTCAGTATCACTGTTATTTTAAAAATGGCTCAGATTTATTAAACAACTAAGCAAAACAAACGCTAAGTCCCTATCTTGGCATCTATCTTTCTTTATCCATGGCAAAGGTCTTATGGTCCCTTCCTATCTCAAATATTCTGTAACTATAAAATGATACAATATTATTTAAAATGCTTTGGCAAACTGTGCAGTGCTCTCTGGGGTACTATGATTACTCAAGGCCAGGGTTAAAGCTCTCAGCTAGAAAACAGACACTTTGAAATGGCCATCACCAGAAGAGTCTAGGGCGTTATTAGCTTTGCATGTTCACTGATTCCCCTACCTACTAAAAAATGGGGGATGCCCTAGACAATTTCTTTAAGGTTCTTTCAACTTTATTTCTTTATGATATTAAGCTAAACCCTAGTACTTAGACAAACCATTGGACCTTTCTCAGTTTTTTAAACCATGAAACTGGGCAAGTGAAATCATGCTGCAGCTTTGGGGGTGAGGAGTAGGAGAGAAGTAAGATCAATATTTCTCTGCTTAGCCACAGAATCATGCCGCCTTTCATGGAAATGAAACATGTCCTCCTCACTGCCATGCCAAACAAGCCTGACTTCCAAACTCTCTCCTGCCAGCTCTGCCTCATGGGATCCACTGTAGGTTGGCTGAAGAGAACAAAGAGACTATTATTGGAGAACAGAGGCAGGAGAAGACTTTGCCAAATCATGCATTCTAAGGTGAGCAGGTTTCCACAAATGGAACATTAATCATGATCCTCTGCCACCACCAGTGATGGAAGCAGACCCAGAACGAATCTGAGAATAAGAAGAGCCCTTCCTTCTGCTCTCAAATTAAGAACGTAAACATACTGGAAATGCAAACAAAAACAAATTGGCTGAAAGAGAAAAACTTCATATGATAATTTTAAAAATCAGAACAAACTTTGAATTTTTTTTTTACTGGATGAGTATTTAGCAGAAAAGCCATTCTATATGTAATTGTGTTAATTTCTTGTTTCTTTACACACACACACACACACACACACACACACACACACATTTGTGTTTATGGCATTACCTAGAACCTTCCAACCTAAAGTGTGGTTCTACAGGTATGTAATGCTGGAATTTCTTGAGTGTTAAAAAGGCTGAATCACAGGCCCCTTCTCAGACTATGGAGTTAGCATATTCATTCTACTTGGGAGATTTGTATGCACATTAATGTATGAAAAGCACTAGTCCAGAATAGAAGCTTCTAGAGAGCAGGCCATTCACATCTTTCTGTGTTCTTCCACATTGCCTAGCACTGGGGCTAATGGGAATCACTCAATATGCTGGGCTGCATAAAGAATAACAGAGTGTTCCTTTATCATACTGTTTCACTTGAGGCATAGTACCTTTTTGTGGCATTTGTATTAGTGCTTAGGGACATTCACATGGCAGGGGAAATATCAGTTGGGTTTCTTGGCCCCACCCAAAGACTATATTCATCTTCATATTTTCTGACCCCACCCAAACACTATATTTAGAAGAGTACCTACCACATAGTGAGCATTAAATAAGTGTTTGTAATTATCATTATTTCTTTGAGGAAAATTGAATCAATTAGGAATCCAAT
>NW_011909664.1:0-1612 GCF_000151845.1 Pteropus vampyrus | reverse complement strand
CCTTGGGAAGAAGCGGACCGCGGGGAGCGCGGGGGAGGGGCGTGCCCGCGGCGGCTCCACGGATGCGGGAGGCCTCACTGCGCCTGGGCCGGGTTCGCGGGCCGGGCCGGCGTGAGCCGTGGCGGTGAGGAGTGGCCACCAGGAGACACGCGGGTGAGAGTGCGGGTGGACATGCGGACTTGAATTTCATCATCGCCTAGACGGTCGCCAAGGTCACAGGCACGGACCAGAGAGAACGGAAGGAACCCCAGATTTCTGCACGACGATTATGAAACGTGGGCTTGGTAGGACTCACGCAGCTTCCGGTCACCGCTTCTCAGTTTCATACCCACAGCGACTCATCGTCCTTGACGACGCATCTACGGTTTTAACAACAGAATCAAAGGGGCGTGGTTACCACTGCACAGGAGAAAGCTTGGGGAAAAGCCCTCGTCAGCGACACAGATTCCCCTGTGCAAAAGTCACGTACCACAAAGTTGCAGTCAGATCTGCTCACGTGTGCCCAGCTGACTCAGCCAAGCGGGTGGCAGTGTCTGCTCTGACGAAGATGGAAGGGCCCCCGGAGGCGTATTTTTATGTCTCTCTCGTCCAGAGTCGAAGGAGCTTGCCCCAGCCTCTCCGCTCGTTTCTCTTGCTCACTAAATTTATGAATGTCCATCCAGCAGGTCCAGGCCATATTTGATCTTGGGACAAAGAGGTTTATTTTTATTTATCGGCCCCCCCCCCCGAGAACACGTCGATGGGTGTGCAGAGAAATGCTCAGCCCATCAACTCGCCAGGCAACGTTGGCTTTTATGAAGCGAGAGCAAGTTCATCTCCTCGAACGGTCTGGGAAAGCGCTGCTTCTTCGCTCTCACACTCCCGGCTTCTGCTGTCTGTCACCAAGTCTCCGTCGAAGCTCTTTGTTGCCTTCCTCTGATAGGCTGGCATTCGGAATGTCCCAGTCACCCACCAGCAAGTTCCGGTCCAGCGTGGCTCACGACCAGCGGGGACGGGAAGAGACGTTAAGAATGGACCCCCGAGAGATGGGTTGCCGTCGGCGTCTTCGGCAGGGTAACTCCACGCACGGAAGGTGGCAGGGCCTAAGCTGGTGATGGCCGTGTCGCGGCCTTGGAGTCCCAAACCTGGGTATCCCAGACGCCGTCCAGGGACTTCGAAGGAACCCGCCTGCGACTCCATGAGCGGTAATCACGCCGACCATGATTTACGGCCGTCCGGAAACCCCTTCCGTCGCTTAGGCACCCCGTGTCCCTTTCCCGCCTCCAGGCTCTGTCGTCTGCTTCCTGCTTCCTGCTTCCTGCTTCCTGCTTCCTGCTTCCTGCTTCCATCAGGAGCCTCTTGGCTCCTCCTGGTGTGTGTGGATCTCACCCACCCCTGCGCCTCGGCTTAGCTGTCGCTTCTTTCAGAAAACCTCTCTGCCCGCCCTTACTCTAACGCTCGGCCCCTGCCGTGCCCACAGCGCCTTCCGCCCCGTCCTCACGAGCCTCGCTTTCTCTGTCCCCTGCCTCTCCCCTGGTGCCACTGGTTAAATGAATGAGTGAACAAATCCGACAGCCAGGGGACCCTGCCCAGGGCCAGGGGCCACACCTCACCCTCAGGGGAATCCAGCTGA
>NW_011909663.1:0-1487 GCF_000151845.1 Pteropus vampyrus | reverse complement strand
ATCTGACAGTGGGGTATTTAGATCCCCTACTATGATAGTGTTTTGATCTGTTTCTTCCTTCAGTTCTGTTAGTAATTGCTTTACATATTTTGGGATTCTCTGATTGGGAGCATGGATATTAATAAGTGTTATGTCTTTTTGGTGCATGGTTTCCTTTATCATTATGAAGTGTCACTCTGTATCTTTCTTCACCTTTTTTATTTTTAAGTCTATTTCATCTGATATTAATTCTGCTACTCTCGCTTTTCTCTGAATGCCATTTTCTTAAAATATTTTCTACCCTGAGACTGTATTTGTGTTTGGAGCTAAAATGTGTCTCCTGGAGGCAGCATATGGTTGGGTTTGTTTTTTAATCCAATCTGCAACTTTGTGCCTTTTTATTGGTGAGTTCTGTCCATTTACATTTAAGATGATTATTGAAATATGAGGTCTTCTTTAGCCATTTTATCTTTTGAGGAATTTTATCAAATTTTAAAAATAATTAGGGGATTCTGGGAAACATGGCGGAGTGAGAGACATCATCAAATCTCTCCCCTTAAAACTTCAATAAGCTGAACATCTAAAACACAACAAAAATTACCCAAACTGTACACCAGCATGTCCGAACATGAGATCTGTGCATAAGAGCAACCACAGGTCAGAACCTTAGGTGTCGGGCGGTGGACTGGGAGATATAAAGAAACTGCATCCTGCAGCCGCCGGAGCTCCTTGCAGAAGGAGGGAGAGGGGTGAAAGTGCGGTGACATGGCTGATCAGCAGGCTTGGAAGTGCTGGAACTTCTAGCAGCTGGCACCAGGGCCCAGTCATCAGGACAGAAAGCAGAGAAGCGGGACAGGACAGCAGAGAAAAAACTGTTGATTTTTACTGGCCTCGGTTCCAAAAATGAGGCTGAGCTGTATCCCCAAATCCCCAACCCAGAGGGCCCCATCCCCCATACCCACCGAGACTGATCACTGCGGAGCCCCTGGGGAAACTACACAAATGTTACCGAAACTATTGCTAACACTGACAGGGACTGAAACACAGTAGCAAGTGTGATTAAATATCTACAAGACAATACAAAAGACATTTAGGCTCTTTATATCAAGCAGGAATCCAAAAGGTTAGATGCCACAAGCTAGAAACGAAAATAAAAGTGCTTTCTTTGCAACAGGTTAAAGAGAGACCTTTATATAATAAATCTTTTGGAAAAACAGCAGAATACACTTCCATTAATGCCCAGGCAGAGAAATAGTCCATTAAACACCATGAGCAACCAAGGTGACAAGGCATCTCAGAAAGAAAGAGAAAAATCTCCAGAAAATAAGCTTACCAACATAGAAATATGCAACTTAAATGACAGAGACCTCAAGACGGTATTTCTGAAAAAAACTCAATGAAGTCCAAAACAACTCACATCAACAATTTCAGGAATTGAAAAAAACAACTAGATGAGCAGAGCAAAGAGATGGAAATCCTCAAAAGGAATCAAATAGAACTTCTGGAGA
>NW_011909662.1:0-1790 GCF_000151845.1 Pteropus vampyrus | reverse complement strand
TATCATATTACCCAGCACACCATCCACTCAAGCCTGTGAAGGGGTGGTACAGTAGTCTCAGAATTCAATCTAAGTATATATTCTAAGCTTATATGACAAAGTTGTTTTATTTCAGTGGAGAAAGTGTGATTTACATGGCTGGCATAATTGGCTCTTCATCCGGAAGAAAATAAAGCAAGACTTTACTTCATGATCAGTACAAAAATAAACTTGAATGGGACCTAAAGATGCAAAAGTTTAAAAAAGAAAACTTTAGAGGATAATATAGGAAACTATTTATTAAACCTTGGAGGTGAAGGTGGAGATTGTCTTAAGCAACTCCATAAACATGAGAATATAAACTTTAGATAATAGTCAGTAGGTGGTGATGATCTGAGAAAATCACTTACACACATAATAGAGACAAAGGATTAATATCCTCAGTGTTTGACAAGTTCTCATCAATTGATAGGGAAAAGACACAAACCCAACAGAAAAAGGGGTAGAGAATACTCGGCTGGTTTTTCTATTTATTCCCCAGATCTATTCTCCACCCTCTGCCTGCATCTGTTCCCTGGGAGGTTGCCCTGTAGATTGCATCACCTGGGATTCTTGCAAGCAGGCTCACCCATTGGGTTTGGCCAATGGGGAGAACCAGCAGGAGATTGAAAGGCTGAAAGAGAGAAAGGTTGGGGTGTTTTTTTGGGGGGTGGGGAGGTTCCATCTCAACAGCTCCTACTGGACAGCTTTTTCTCATGGTTCAGTACTCACTGGGCTCACTGGATAACACTAGTTCCCTATCTTGTCCCTTCAGCCTTAGGAGGCAGCAACAGCTTCCTCCTGTTTCATTACTGGATGTCCTCACCAGCTTCTCATCTTTTATTTACTACCTTAGTCCTGCCCCCCAGCTCTATAAGTAGTGCCTTCATTACAATCCCTTCATCTGAACCATCTGGGATGAATTTTGTCTCCTGCTGGGATCTAAATGGATACATATACAAACCAGCAATACGCAGAAGAGGAAATGAAAATTATCAATAAAGATGACGTACCTTCAACTTCACTTATATCCAGAGAAATCCAAATTTAAGTAACAATGAAGTAGAATTTCTCACTCATTTGCCTGGGCAAAAAATAATAGCATTAATGATAATACGAGGAAATGGGGTCTTTCATTCACTGCTGGTAAATGCATAACATTATTATAGCCTTTTGGAAAAGTAAATTGGCAATATATAGAAAAATTTAAAACGCACATATTCTTTGACTGATTTTGGGCAATTCATTCTACAGAAACAAAAGTTCTAGGAAACAAGGATCTATGAACAAGCATGTTTACTGAAGAAACTTTATGGATAGACAAAGACGAACTTAACCTAAATGTCTACCCATATGGGAAGAGTTGAAGAAATTATAACTATACAATGAGATATTAGGCAGTTATTAACCATATTGGCTCTATATTTATTGACTCGGAGGGATATTATGAAATAAGTAAATTACAGAGCATTGTGTATAGTCTGTGGGGCAGAGATTACTAAATATCCCTCCTGATTTTCTTTTTGCCCCCAAGAATCTCCATATTTTAACTAGGCACATGACTGACTCGCTAAAGACTCTATTTCCAAGCTTTCATTGCAGTGAGTTGTTTGCATGGTTCTAAATTATGGCCAAGTGGAAATGATTAAAGGGAAGGAATGCCCTCCCTGCCCCGACCCTTTCTCCTTCCTGTTGACTGTAATGTAGACATGGTGTGAACCACTCTGGAAAATGTGTTTGAGGCACCCCCGGGATGGTAGAGCTACTAGGTA
>NW_011909661.1:0-2638 GCF_000151845.1 Pteropus vampyrus | reverse complement strand
CAGAATTAAAGTTAAAATATACTTGATCCTCTGTAGTAAATCATGACGAAATGCCATTATGGAATATCTGTCTGTCTGTCTGTCTATCTATCTATCTGTCTATCTATCTGTCTATCTATCTATCTATTAATCATCTATCTATCATCTATCCACATCTATGCCAATTGTGTATGTGGGGGACACACACAGAAAGAGTAAATCAAGGCTCATGACCCCGTCCATCCAAATTACTGAGCTCTGACATTCCTATTGCACCCCACTTTCTCTCATTCCTATTCAAATCCCAACGACAAAGCTGCGTTTTAAAGTAGAAGAGACGGTAACAAAACCTATGGAAGATAATGAATAAAATAAATGTTAAGGTTGGGGAAAGATTTCTGAATACATGAAAATTGTGAATCTTAACGAAAATACCATCGTAAAATAAAACGCCTCTGGACAATAAGAGATACCATGAACAAAGTGAAGAAACAAGTTACAGCCTAGAAAAGGATATTTGCAATTGAATCTAAAATAAATAAAGAATTCTTACAAATTGATGAGAAAAAAAAAACAACCTAAAAGAAAAAAAAAATGAACATGAAAACCTAAATGACCAAGAAACATAAAAAGATGTCAGCCTCATTAGTAGTTAGAGAAATACAAACTAAAGCCAGAAGGAGATATCATGACACAGTCATTGCATTAGCAAAAAATAAAACAGCTGCTAATCTAAGCATTTACATAAAAAGTTCATGTATTACTGGTGGGAGTGAACAGGTAGGCCAAAAGGTAAAGACATTTTTCTATCTTGCACACTTTGGATAGGAAAAACATCTCCCCAGATAATCCAGAATACGTATCAGGTAGCACTTGGGATTTTAAATATGCTATTGGAGTAGTCTAGAAAAATAGAAGCCAAAAAATTAAAGTGGTCACAGATTCATAGTGGCTTGAGGCACCTAATAGAAGTAAAAACAAAAATCTGAGAATTTTCCAGACAAGTAAGACAAGAATGCTCAGATCAAGGAATTTCAGTCCATTCTGAACAGAGTAAAAATAAATATCTACACCTTAATAGTATAATGAATATAAAGAATGCCAAAGAAAAACATCAACTTACCTATGCAGAATGACAATTAGATTTACCACAAACTTCTCAATAGCAACAACGGAAGTCAGAAATCTGTGTAATATTATCTCCAAAGACTGAGGAAAAACACCTGTTACCTTAGAATTTCATGTTACTAAATGATCATTCAAGAATGAAGATGAGATAAAAGTACATTTTTGGCCAAATAAAAACTGAGAGCATTAGTCACTAACATATTCTCACTAAAGACATTTCTTTAGAGTGTCCTCGAGGAAGAAAAACAATCCTAGAAAGAACATATGAGACATATAAAAGAATAAAGAATTGGCCACCATGTCAGTAAATGGCCCAACAGACATAATAAAACTAGATTATCTGGGTAAAATTAGATTATTTCTTACACTGTTGGAGGGCACATTGGTATTCTTAATTTTATTCTTTATTTCCTTTTGTGGGGCTAAAATACCTTATAATTTTTTTTTGATAATGCAGGGAAGAGAGTTCCAGGCAAAGGTCTTGATGTTGGAAAGAGCTTGACCTGCTTATAGAATTGAAAAATGCCAGTGTATCTGGAATGCAGTGAGAAGTGGAGCAAAATGAAACTAAAGGGGTAAACAGAGGCTAAATCATAAAGGCCTCGAAGGCCATTTTAAGCATTTGTCTCAGTCAATGGGAAGCCACTAAAGCTTCCCAATCCCCAAGTCTCGGATGAGTACCTGTCCATGGCCTGTGAGGAACTGGGCCACAAAGCAGGAGGTGAGCGGTGATCAAGCAAGCGAAGCTTCATCTGTATTTGCAGCTGCTGCCCAGCACTAGCATCACTGCCTTAGCTCCACCTCTGATCATCAGGCATTAGATTCACATAGGAGCACTGGCCCCTGGTATCAAAAAGGTTGGGGACCGCTGCGCTAAAGGATTCCAAACAAAGGCTTTGAACAGTCTTAATTAAACATTAAGACAATAATTCTGGCCACTCCCTCTAAGTACTAAGACCTGACATATGAGTTCTAATCACATATCACTGTATTTCTCATTGCCTCTGACTTACCCAAGACTTTTTTAACTTCTGAGTTTACCGAAGGCATAATTCTCTCCAGCGCACCTGGCGATATTCAGTGTGCTGTATCACATTACATTAGAGCCATATTTTGACCCAAGAACCCTATGTAATGAGACCGTCACTATTCAAATTACAGTACAGATATCCTAGTGGAAAAAGATTATTGCCACATGCTAGAGCAGTATTGAGTGCAGGCAGAAATGTGACTGTTTCAAGGAGGGGGTGCTTCTAAAGATGACTCATAGAGGAAAAAGAAAATGCGATTCGATGAAGAGGAAGGAGTGGGCATTCCGGATGAGGGAATAGGGAACACCATTCATGAAGCTGGAGAAGAATTAACATATTATGTGGGAATATTGGCTTGATTAGTACTCTGAGTTCTGGTATGGATTAGTAGCAAACAATGGGATAGTTAGCATGGGGGCAGGTTAAGGAATCGGTACTTTATCCTGAGGGCAACAAAGCATAAAAAGTTTTGTGCAGGGATGAGCTTTCAAATAGAATAT
>NW_011909660.1:0-2151 GCF_000151845.1 Pteropus vampyrus | reverse complement strand
AAGCCCTTCCTGAGGGTGACCCACATGTAATGACACATATAACGATACAGTGGTGTAAAGGCCTGGCAATCTGAGCCCAACATCTGTGAAAAACCATTCTCATTCCAGAGCTCCCCAGGGGTTGGCTGAGGCTGTCATCAGGCCTGCTTCTGTCCCTCTTCCATAGGTGTTAATCAGAAGGGCACATCTTTATAACCATCTTGTATGCTAAACCCCACAGAATCTACTTCTGCAACACTGTGCCTCTGAAATGTGGAAGTATCCGTATTTATATATCTATTCAAGAAGCGTTTACTGGGCCTGCATGTATTATGGAATAAATTAGAAGGTCTAATTCTCTTTTTCTGTAATCTGGAGCTCAAAGTAAGATAGTCCCCTTATCCATAGGGGATACATTCCAAGACCCCCAGTGTTTGCCTGAAACCACAGAGAGTACTGAACCCTTTACATACTTTGATTTTTCCTATATATACAGTAAATCCTCACTTAACATCATCAATAGGTTCTTGGAAACTGTGACTCTCAGTGAAAAGACATATAACAAAACCAATTTTACTATAGGCTAATTGCTATAAATAAGAGTTAAGTTCCTATGGCATATTTCTGGTCTAAAAACATCACCAAACTTCTAAATAAAGACCCAAAACACTCCTAATATTAAACATTAAAATAAATGTCAGCTGTACATACATTTAAGAAAGATACTAAAAACAAGGAAAATTGCTTTCCAAACCGCTTATTCCAGTTAGGGTCACGTGAAAGACAGAGCCTATCCTGGCAGCTCAGCGCACAAGGCAGGAACCAATTCTAGACAGGACGCCGTTTCTTTGCCTGGTGAGCTCACACACACTCACTCAGACTGGGACAATTTAGACACACCAGTTTGCCTCATGTGCACATTTTTGGGGATGTGGGAGGAACGCGAAGCATGAGAAAACCCACAAGACATGGAGAGAATGTACAAACTCCACACAGACAATCGCCCTGGCCAGGAGCCAACTTTTTTTTCTCATTGTTATAATGAAACATTGAATGAAACGACATTATTCAAGGACCTGCTATCCATACTTATGATAAAGTTTAATTTATAAATTAGGCACAGTAACAGATTACAACAATAACAGATTACAACAATAACAATAAAATAGAAGTTATAACAATATACTTTAGTAAAAGTTATGCGAATGTGGTCTCTCCTATTGTACTGTACTCACCCTTTTTCTTGTGATGATGTGAGATGATAAAATGCATAGGTGATGAAATGAAGTGGGGTGAATAACGAAGGCACTTTGGCGTAGCGTTAGGCTATTAACCTGACGATACATACGTAACCAGCGCTTTCCTGCTTCTCTTTGGCATATTCAAATTGCTAGCATCACTATTCTTGCATTTTGAGGCCATTATTAAGTAAAATGAGCGTTACTTGAACACAAGCACTGCGATATCCCGACAGTTTATCTGATGACCAAGATGGCGACTGCTAAGTAACTAACGGTCCAGGGAGCGTCTTCAGCGTGGAGACGCTGGACAAAGGGATGGTTCACGTTCTGGGCGGAGCAAAGCTTGATGGCATGAGATTTCATCACACTACTCAGATGGTGGGCAATTTAAAACTTATGAATCGCTTAATTCTGGAAATTTTCACTTAATACTTTTGGGCCCTGGTTGACTGTGGGTAACTGCAACCGTGGAAAGCAAAACTTCGGATAAGAGGGGACTACTGTAGTCTAAATGCAGCTCCTGATCTGTCAGCTGGTTTATAGGCAGGTGAGGCTACAAATAAAGCAGGTGATTCAGTTCATAGTATCAAAGCCCTCTATAAGGTCCTGGAGTAACTCAAAGAAATAGAACATCCGGGCCACATAATTTTATATTTTATCCATGTCATGTGACCTTCCACTCATGGAAAAAAGGGATGGATATTTCCCATGTGAGTTCAAAGAATGCATTTTGAACATGTTTATTTAAGTTAGAGGGGCAGAAAAATCCTTTCCTGTGGCAGTTTTTCATTACCCCCTTATGGCTTTAGCTCCTTTCCATGACCACAGCAATTAAGGGCATTCTTTGGGAGGTATCAGCTACCTCCAATACTCTGAGCCCTAAGACAGAGACACAAGTACTAGCGGTTCCCCACCTATCTTTAAATGTGAG
>NW_011909659.1:0-2041 GCF_000151845.1 Pteropus vampyrus | reverse complement strand
TGTAAAAGGGTCTAGGCATTTATTTGGGTACGTTTTCTGAAAACGAATTTTTGCTCCCCTCTGAATAAGAATTTAAAGTTCTCTGCTAAAAACAGCTTGAATAATCATTAGTATTACTATTAGGAAGGGGAACACACACACAAAAACTAAGTCCAAAAAACATCCTCTAGAATTACATAAATGCCATTACTTCCAGAGGTTCATGATTATCAAACTGGGGATTATGCCATTTTGCCAGGAATTTACTGGAATTAGAGGCTAAAATTGGTGCATAGCCCTAGAGAAACAATTTTAAGAAAATGTTAGAAAAAATAATCATGTTTATCTAAAATAAACAGGCATTATGGTATAGAATACAGAGTTCATGTGTTTTAGTTAGTAAAACACATGCCTATTAAGAAACAGAAATGAAAATGTTTCTTTAGACTAAGACTTTATATCCTACGGAGGTCTGTCTTCTTTCTTAGTTATTTAGGGTAAGTTGGTGGGAAAGTTTAGAAAACATTACAGTTCACCGTGATATGTGTGGTTAAGTATTTCTTGTAAAGTGTTTAAACGTGCCTACTTTGTTATTCTAGCGCCTGCCATTAAATTCTCCATTTCATCTTGCAGTATATGGAGTTGAAAGTTGTATGAAAATTGTGTTTTACTTGTGCTATGAAGGATATGCAACAGGGTATTAAAATTTAGCTATTTCTGACTCAGTTTTGACTAAAGCCCCATGACAATATTTGCCAACTATTCTACATTCTAAAGTTATACCACATATGTAGGACTTGCAAAGAAATAGAAGAAATAGAGAAGGAACCCACAGGCCCTTTTCCCCCTTCAGGTAACAACCTACAGCACGCCAACTATGTTTTTTTTATCTTACATGGACTGAACATTTTAATTGCTGAAATGAGATTTCCTTTTGTTATTAGAGGTAATCAAAGGACATTTTATTACATGTGACCAAAAAGTTGTAGGATTTCCTCTAGATTCCATCAGCTTAGTGAGAAAATAACCCCACAAAGTAGATTTAAATGGGCAATAGAGGTAAAATCAAGTTTTTCTTTCTTACTCTATACTTGTGACTGGGACATGAATCAGGAAGAAAGAAGTTATTTAAGGAAACATTTAGAGATTTCTACCAATTATTTTATTTTATTTTTTTTGTTTCTTTTAAGGGGCTATAATTCTTTTGTTTATGAACCCTAAACTTCTACCCAAACATCTCTTTTCCACTTTACAACCCATTTTATCTCCATACCTCAGCTACATGTCTTGAACTATTTCCCCATTAAATGCTGTTCTTGAGGTTCATTTTACAAATATTTCACTTGCTTTGAACTGTTGGGATGATTTTGTATATTATCTTCTATAGGGTCTAGATTCTCCCATTTGGTGATGCTAGGATTTTTTTTTTTTTAATTTCATGGGAGGTGTCTCCCAATTTATAGAAACACCTAAAGTGAAAGCAGAAGAGAAAATTACATTCTAAAAAATGTATAAGTAAATAAATAATGGTTATAACTTCCTCTAAAGTTTTTATCAGTTGGCTTAAAAATTCCTGACATACCTGTCAGTTTATCTAACCAAGTAGAAAAGATAATCTTATGAGAACGCTAACACCCAGATGACAGCACATTTTCCTACACTGAGCAAAGAAAGAGTTCATTTTATCATCAGGGAAAACATTTTTAAGAAAGTCTTTTGAATTATATGAGAATTGTTTTACTCTCTAAAGCCAGAGACATAGATTCACACTAAGATACTTGCTAAAAGTAAATTTCAAATACTAAGAGATATTAAAAAGTAGATGTTAAGAAAACACTATTAATAATTTCAAATATAAACAGATATTTATTGAGCATAAATTAAGCATTAAGCACTGTGTGTGTTCTGGCCATACACTGGTAAATAATGGATGGTTTCTAATTTCTTGATGCTTATAAGGGTAGGAAAAAAAAAAACATTTGCAAGCAAATTAGTATTTAGAATTATGATAAAGGAATATGTAAAAGATAAAATGAGAGATGACCACAGGAAAGAGGTTTAT
>NW_011909658.1:0-2356 GCF_000151845.1 Pteropus vampyrus | reverse complement strand
ACACAGGAATATAACATAGCAATAGAAAGAATGAGCCACTGCAACACCCAAGAACATAGGTGAGCCTCCCAGATATAAGATTGAGTGAAATAAGCCATAAACATACTGTATGATTTAACTTATGTGAAATTCGAAAGGAGGTAAAACTAATCTCTGATGGTACAAATAAGAATAACAATTACTTTGGGGGAATATTGACTTGGAGGGGACCATACGGGCTGCTTCTGGGGTGCTGAAAATCTTCTAGATCTTGATCTGATTTATATACATATACCGATTTACCAATTTACGTACTTGACTGTATGTGAGTTATACCCCAACTAGAAAATGTAAATGATCAGAATTACTAGTAAGTGCATCTCTGTGTCAAAGGATAGAGATGCTTTTGGGAGGGGAATTTAAAAATGGTTTCGCTGTTCCTTCTTTCCTGCTCTCATGTGCGCCACCCCTCCCCCAGCTTCTCCCTATAGAAACCTTTTGCTTCTCAACAGTCTTTTATTCTCCTCTTTTACTCTTTCATTGGAACCCCTTCTTTGGGCCAGGCACTATTCTAGAAGCTGAGTATGCGACATACCTCTCTACCCTTATTTGTGCAATAAACACATACTTAACATCTACTCTGCACCCAGCACCGAGGCCCCTCCTCTACTAGCACTGAGAATTTTCTCTCAAGCAGGTCCAAGGGGCAAGGAACAGAATATCTGGGCCCCTTCCCAGTCTTCGCCTGCGGTTCCAAAAAAGGAGAAAGGTGCTATTATATGCCAATGTGCATTTAATCCTCTAAGACAGGGCTCACATAGCTGGAAGGCAGGAGGGATAGAGTTCAAACCCAGGTATGTCTGATTCCCACCCCCCTCCTGTGGCCTCCCAGGCGCCAGATCAGCCTAGCCCTCTCTGGGCATCTGTGGCTATCAGCCTCTAAGATAGCACCCATTGATTCTTGCCTCCAGGTATTCATGTCCTTCTATAGGCCCCTTCCACACTCAATGAGAATGACCTGTGTAACCAAGAGGATATTGTAGAAATAACAGTGTTTGTTTTTCAAGGCCAGGATATAAAAGATAGGTGGCTTCCATCTTGCTCTTTCTTGAATCACCCACTCTGAGGAAGCCAGCTGCCATGTTATAAGGACACTCAAGCAGCCTTATGAAGAAGTCCTTGTGACAAGAAACTGAGACCTCCAGACAACAGCCAGCCCACACTTGCTAGCCACATGAATGAACCACGCTGGAAGGGGATCCCACAGCTCCAGTCAGGCCTTCCGATGACTATGATCCAGCCAGTATCTTGACTGCTACTCCTTGAGAAACTCCAGGCCAGAACCATCCAGCTAAGCTGCTCCCAAATTACTGACCCACAAAAACTGTATGAAATAATAAATGTTTGTTGCTGCTTTAAGTTATTAAATTTGGGGCTACTTTGTTACATTGTATTGCTACAGATAAATAATACAGGCCTTTCTCCAAACCATGGGTTCATGCTGCAGTAACAGTCTAGAAGGTGGCATATGAAGGCATCCAGAACGAGCCACTTACTGGAGGGGTGAATTTAATAGGACAGGAGAGGATCAGCCTCTGCAAGAAACCCCCAGGGTGTGAGAAAAGAACCATAAAATAAGAGACCAAGCAAAGCAGAAATTCTGGCGCCTTCCTCCTAGAAATTTCTCACACACTTCATCTATCTCAGTACAGTAAATGGAACCACGTGCACCCAGTGGCTCTGGCCAAAAACCTGGGAGTCATCCTTGAGTCCATTCTCTTTCTCACACCCAACATCCCGATTCATCAGCTAGGCTCTGGGCTCTACCCCAGAATGCATCCCAGACCTGGCCCCTTCTCATGGTCTTTCCTGCCATAGACTAATCCACCAGCCTCTCTCACCTGAGCAACATCAGTGGCCCATCTCCCCATGCCTGCTCAAGGCCAGAGTGGCCTTCTCAAAGCAGAGATCAGATCCGATAGAGGTATTTGAGCATACCCTCCAGGGCTCACGACTCCCTACCAGTGGACTTTTTTCAAGCCTGACAAGCTCATTTCACCTCAGGGCCTTTGCACTTGCTCTTTTTAATCTCTCAGATCATCATGTAACATCAGCTGGGTCTCATCTTACCCAATACTTCCTCTGAGATGTTTTCCTGGGCCACCGGAGCCTAATCCTTCTCTAATTTCACTGTTCAAACTTATTTTCTTACATGACTTATTTGCCTATTTATCGTCTATCTCCGCTATTAGAATGTCAGTCCCATGAAGGCAAAGGCCTTGTCTGTCTTGTTCACCTAGAACAGTGTCTGGCACACAGAAAGTGTTCAGTAAACACTTGTTTAATGAGCTCTGCCTCAAGGTAGGGGGATGGATGA
>NW_011909657.1:0-1968 GCF_000151845.1 Pteropus vampyrus | reverse complement strand
GCGGGCACTGCCCTGACCCTCTCTGCTGGAGGGAATGGTACGAATGTGGTCACAGAGGAGGTGGCGGCCCAGATCATGTCCGCCTGGTAGGTCGCCATAAAGACTTGAGGATTCTATTTTCAGCAAGATGACAAACATTTGAAAAGTCTGAGCAACACAATCTAATTTCCATTTTAAATAAACGTATCATGACTGCTGTGGGGAGAAGAGACAGTGGGGGAGCAAGGATGGATGCAGGGGGACCTCTTGATGGAGGCGGGGAGGGCTTAGGGAAAACGTTTGCACCTGCTATATTTGGAATGGCTCCAAGCAGATGCATCCAGGTGGAGACGAGCAGGCAGAGGGCTACGTGCACCTGGGACTTCACTCAGGCCTACTTGCCCCACCATTTCGGCCAGTGCCCTCCTGGCCGGCCCAGAGGCTTCTCTGTCGCAGCTCGATCCCCTTAAATCCCAGCTCTTCCATCCTCACCCCCCGACCCCACTTCTGAGTAGGCACAATTTTCCTCTCAGTCCTCCTACTCCTCCCCTCCCTACTCCTAAATCGAAAGATGAACAGGAGATTGGAAAGTATCCCATGCTTGGCCAAAGACACGCTGCCATTAATTCCTTCCCAGAATCTCCAACACGAAAGCAGAAATGCTTGCTTCACTTGTACTGCGGCCTAAATGAACTGCCTGCATTTTGTGCTCACCAACAAGCCTCTGAGGACAAGGTTCCTCGGGTTCCTTAGTATGGGGATGAGAGTGTTTGGAACGATGGAAACAAGTTATTTTTCCCCTAGAGAGACCAATCCTAACTCACGACATAAACAAGCTACAGCTCAGTGTCTTAACACCATGAAAACTTTCACCTCTTGCCCACATCACAGTCCCGGGAGTCGGGCATCTCTCCCGGTGCCACCCTCCCACCTGGTGACTCGAGGACCCAAGACCCTTCCATTGGGTGTCTCCTGCACTGCAGAGCCCTTCGCTTCCAGCACTTGGGGCATTTTTATGGCCAGGTCTGAAAGCGGCGTACATCACCTCTGCCCACATGCCATTGGCTGGAACCCAAACGCATGGTTTCACCTAACTCCAAGTGAGGCCAGGTGACAGTCATCCCACGTGCCCAGGAGGAAGAAACAGGATTGGCAAGTAGCTACCCCATCTCTGGCACAAATGGTAACACAGTGGCTATGTTCCCTGGTGAATGCTACAGTGTGACTCTACTTTGAGATGCGTGATTGTTCCCAGTGAACAAAAAAAAAGATAAAGTTTCTGAATCTGCAAAGTTGAGGACCGAACCAAGCTGACCCCAAAGTGCACTCAACCTGTGAAGCTCCTCCAAACACATCTCATCTGGAACACCGCCCACCGGAGTCATCAGGAAAGGACCAAGGACAGGACCTGTGCTGTTGAATGTGTCCGTGAAGTGTGTCCTAAACTTACTTATTTCTAGGATCTCTTCCTAATTGCTCAGAAAGCCAGGTTTTACTGCTGTCACATGCTACCCATGGTTGGGAGGCAGTTGAACAAATATGATTCAAAACAGAAAAAGACAGAGAAAACGAAGGAAGGAGAACGTTAGGGAGGAGAAAAAACTAAACAGTGAAGATTAAAAAAATTAAAAACCCTGTAAATTGGAGAAAGGAAGAGAAGCTAAAGGTGAAGAAATGGGAATATCCAGCTGTTTTTCTTTGTAATCCAGAGGTTCACATGTGCAGAAGAACCATGTCAGGGCCTTGTTAAAATGCAGGTTCCCAGGCCTTGTCCTGTGCAGAACAGGACCGGAGAATCTGCCTTGTAATAAACATTCCGAGTGACTCTGATTTAAGACAATTGTTTTCATTGTTACTGATTGTATTGCCACTCATTACTTAATCTAATGTTTTGTTTTTCCCTAAACTTGAGTGGAACTAGTTTACCCCGAATCTCTTAATTTAAAATCGTCACATTTTGGGGGCCTCAGGTTTTAGCTACTTTACCAG
>NW_011909656.1:0-2354 GCF_000151845.1 Pteropus vampyrus | reverse complement strand
ACACACATGATCTTCAAAGTCCAATCTTCCCTTAATACCTGGAATAAATAAATGCCTATATTGGTTTACTAGGGCTACTGAAACAAAGTACCACAAACTGGGTGGCTTAAAACAATGGAAACTTATTGTCTCACAGTTCTGAAATTTGGAGGATAAAATCAAGGTGGCCACAGTGTCAGCATTCCTCTGAGATCCTGGGTAGAATTCTTTCTTGCCACTCTATAGCTTCTGGAGGTAGCCAGTTATCTTTAACATTCTTTGGTTTTCAGGTACATCAGTTCAATTATGGTTTCCCTCATGACATAGCCATTTTCATATTGCCTTCCCTCTGTGAATGTCTGTGTCTATGTCTAAATAACCTCTTTTTATAGAGACTCCATTCATACTGAATTAGAACTCATGATAATGACCTCATCTTAACTTGATTACCTGCAAAGACCTCATTTCCAAATAAGGTCTCTTCACAGCATGTGATCATGAGAACTTCAACATTTCTTTTGGAAGTTACAATTCAATCCATCAACTCTGCCCCTGGTAATAATTTTACTTGATTTTCATACTAATGTAGCATAATGGAATTCTTTTTTGAATATTCTAAGTGTGTCTTTGCCTTGAATGAATGTTGGCCTCCCAAAAGTCAATGACTACCCCTAATTCATGGAACCTATGAATGTGACTTTATTTAGAAAAGGCGTCTTTGCAGATGTAATGAAATTAAGGATCTCAAGGAGAGATCATCCTGGGCTATCTGGGTAGGTCCTAAAACCAATGAAAGTGTCCATATAAGAGATATACAGAAAAAAAAAAAAAAAAAAAAAAAAAAAAAAAAAAACAGAAAGAGAAGTCAATATGAAGGTGGAGGAAAGAGATTGGAATTATGCAGTCACAAGGATCTGGAAGGGGCAAAGAATTCTCCACTAGTGTCTCCAGAGGAAGTGTGGCCCTGTTGACAACTTGATCTCTAATTTCTGGCCTCTAAAACTGTGAGATAATAAATTTCTGCTGTTTTAAGTCATTCAGTTTGTAGGTATTTTTTACAGCAACCTCATGAAACTAGTACAGAACCTTTGCATTAGCTCTTTCTTTTTTTTTTTTTTTTAGAACGAATTTTCCTTATATATCTGCTATATATTTTGTTGCCTAAAATGCATTCAGGTCTCATAAGTGCTTTTATTTTCCGCTAGTTTTTATCACCTGATACATCAGATATCTCTTTATTTGGATCTGCTTCTCTCAATAAAATAAAAGACTTCATTATTATCAGCTCTTGGAAGATGTCTACATCTGAATAGGAGAACAATAAATATCTAATTGATCTGCTGTAACTAATTAGGAACTAGTTAATATTGATTAGCTAATGAGCAAAACTCAAAACAATATGCTGGCTTCTACATTTTGTACTTTTAGTCTTATTTTAATCAATAGAAAGACAAGTCATGGCTCTCATAATTACATCTCAATTTATCCTTTATGATGTTAGGGAGTAGTATCATCGATAATACGGAATGAATAGAGAGATAAGGACAATACAATTTATTATATATGTTCACTTTCCAAGCATCACTTTCTTTAATTCCCTGTTAGAAGAAAGAAATACTGAATTTAGGCAATTACAATATTTTTTTTAAATATAGAGCAGATAGAATTTTACAAACAAAATAAGCTAGTGTTTGTGAAACGAAACAGCAATTTATTTTTCCACTTAAATAGTTGCATAAAAATAAATCTATTCACAACAATGCCATGTTGCTCACAATGTATAAGTAATGCTTTATTTGCAGTTTTATTGATTTGCCAGTTCAGTCCTGATACTAGTAATGGCCTTGAAACATGTCTTGTTAAAGTACATATATGAAGAAGAAGAATACAGAGAAAAGAGAATTGTCAGCCAAGAAGCTTTTGGAATCCTGAAAATAGGGCATCATAAGTTTATTTTCACTTTTGAGAAAATAAAATGAATAAACATTATTGAATAGTCACATGCATCTTTGGCAAGTATATAATACAATGAAGAGGATAAAATGTCTATGCTAGGGTGATGAACCTCTAAAATAAAAAAATATCCTGAAATAATTATGGAAAATATCCTTTTAGCTAAAGTAATCAATAATAACATTGCTTTTGTTTCTTATTCTATCCTATGTATTTAAATCAGGTAAGGCGATATTCTGTTAGCTTACCAACATTTTGTGGGATTTAAGAAGAAATTTAAGTGGTAAGGAGAAAGTTTATTATACTTCTCTGTACTTCTAGTAATACGCAAATTATATTACAAGAATGTGCTACTTTACTAAAAAAAGTTATATGCAAACAATTAAAATTATATTTTGACACTGTCGAACTATAGCCATTTT
>NW_011909655.1:0-4231 GCF_000151845.1 Pteropus vampyrus | reverse complement strand
GGTCCTTCTTCTGTTCTGTACATATTTCAGGTTCACAATCATATTAGCAAAAAAGGCTGCTTCCCATGAATCAGAAAGGCACTAAGCACGTCGCATAACTTAACCTTTTCCAGAGCGTGAGTTTGGTAGACTATTAATCCATTTTACAGATGAGGTCACCAAGGCCTAGCAACTCACCCAAAGTCCGTAGATGATAAGAAGCAGAGCCAGGAATGAATGCAGGTCCTTCTCATTCACTCATGATCCTGAGTTCTCAGCTAGTATGTTATCATGCCTGTCATTCTGGGTGCTTTACCAGTAACCACAATGAGAGAAAGACTAGTTCAAGGACTTTTCTATTTTCAGCTCCTTTTCCTTCCCCCCATCTATTGGTTCTAAAGCATCATCCGCCAGGCAGGTGAACTGGGCAGCGGCACTTGTCAGTGTGCCTCCGAGATCTGCCCAGCTCCTTCGTCAGGTGAGCACATCTGTTGGAAGCATGTGATCGCCCAGGCAACTGTCATTCTACAGGAACGAACTCTCCTACTGGCTAGCTCTGTTGTCACTCCCCAGGTTCTTGCCCCTGAGAAATGCGAATACCAGGAGACTCAGTTCTGCTCTGTGGTTCCTGGTAAGGTTACACCTACATTGTCTCTGTTCTGTTGAAGGAAACGTTTAAACTTCCTTTGTTTTTAATGAGTAATAAACCCTTAGCAGAAGGAAGTTTATTCTTAAATACAAATCACCATGCAAATCATGCCTTGTTTCCTTTATTTTGCTAATTAGGGATGGAAAATTGCTGGGCAGCTTACTCTACGGTATCACCTCTAATAGATTTAAAAAGATGGTCAGATGCTTTGCAGCCATTTTAAGTCTGACTCTGATTCAGCGTCTGGATAAAAAGTCTCCATATACAGAGATAGTTATGAATTCTTCATTTTATTTTCATATTCTTTATGATTTATGCAGATCTCAAAAATCTGGGTTTCTGTTGCTAAACGTATAGACATGATGGCGTTTGGATTTATAAAGGTGAGTAGTCTGCGAAAATAATTCTGTGTGTGTCCCAACAGGAAGCAAAGGTCAGGCTTGAAAAATGTGATGTGCGTGGCTTAATCTGTCATCTCACTGTTTTTCTTACATCATATAAAATCCACTTTTCTATTTATCTTTCTGGGATTATAACTTATATCCTAAGATTCATGCTGGGAAAGCTTTGGGAAAGGCGTTTTTGTTTGTTTATTTGTTTTTTTTAAATAGTATGGTATGGCAACCAAAGGATTGATGGGGGAAAAGTGTTCTTTGTGGAGGAATTCCATATGGAAGGAATGATAGGAGTGACCACGCTCTTGCAACTCTGATGCAATAGTGGATCTAGACAAACATCAGCGCTTCGTAAAACGATGAATGGAAGGTGGGTGAGGAACTCCCTTCGTGGGTGATCCGACTGACCACACAGAACTCACCATCGGTCTCACACCCCTGAAAGTAGGCACCTAGATCTCCGTACCTCCTGATGCGATGAAGTAGTGAGTCCTCAGCATCACCTGTGAGGAGTCCTTGCCAACAGCATTGAACCTGGGTGTAACCAAGCCTCCAGCTCCACCTGTCAGAACCCCAGGGGGATTGAGCTGTGGTTCTCAGCCTTGACTGCACGTTAGACTCACGTGGGGAATTTTAAAAGTCTCGACGGCCGGGCGGTGTCCCAGACTGATTAAATGAGCTCAGGGCCTGGGCATCAGCACTTTTTCTGGATGTTATAGTATGAGCCAAGGTCGGAAACCAGGGGAATGGGGGGCAAAGTCGAAAGACGGGACAAGAAAACCATCAGGAGATGCAGAATGTGAGAAGCTCTGCAGGACAAATGACCAGTGTCTTGCAACACAATTATGTCGCAGTAGAAAAAAGTTGAGGAGCTGGGAGAGGACACTTGTAGATTAAAGGAGACCTAAGAAACATAAGCCACACATGATGTGAGGACTTTGATCCTAATTCCAACAAACCAGCCATTCCAACACATTTCTAAAGCCTCAGGAAAATTTAAATACAGACAGGGATTTCACCATAATAAAGCACCGCACATTAATTTTATCACTTGTGATAATGGTCCTGTGGTTACGTTAAAAAAAAAAAGTTCTTAGAGATTCATACTGAAGTATTTATGGATGAAATACGACACGTAGGATTTGTTTTAAAATGTTCTAGCAAAAAAAAAACGGTGAGGGGATACATAAAACCATACAAAAGATTGTGAAAAAGTTGATAATTATCAAAGTTGGATGATGGTTACACGAAGTTTGTCTTACTCTACTTTTGTGTGTTTAAAAATTCTCATAAGAAAACATTTTACAGGAGGCATAAAGGTGAAATATATGATAATATAGTTCTCGCATTGTGATACATTTTTCTCTCTACTTTTGCGTGTTTAAATATTCTCATCAGAAAAGATTTTACAAGAGGCATAAAGGTGAAATATATGATTGCATATCTCTTGCACTGTGATACATTATCAGTGCAAAGTCGAGGCAGTTCGTAGAGCATACAAACCTTTATGCATTCGGATTTACAAAAGTTATATTTTGTTTACAGATGATGCTGGGCCACCTCCTTCTACTGTTATCAACCAAAACGAAACTTTCGCCAAAGTCCTTTTTAAGCCAAGTGTGGTACAACAAGCAAAGATCGCCCAGAACGGCGTTTTGGGAGATTTCATCGTTAGGTATGATGTCAACAGAGCACAGAGCATTGGGGACATCCAGGTAAGGGGTTCGTTGTTGCTGTTTCCTGTTAGTTGCTTGATCTGTTTAGTTGGACTCAGAACTGGGGATTCCGATGCTTCCCTAAGTGAGACAGGACTTTCTGATTCTTAGGAGATCTGTTTTTACCCAAAATGTGACTCCAAAAAGCCTAGTGGTGTCCCCTTGCTGGGGGCTAACGGTGTCTCTTTCCTACTTCTGGAGAGCCAATGAACCTATAATTTTCCTGGTGATGTCTTAGATGAAGTTAAAATTTTAGTTCTTCTACAATTTTAACTGAGACAGACTGGTCCCCTTTGGGTCTGATGGCTCCAGAGTCAGGGCGGGAATGTTAGGATGTGTTAATGTGCATCCAGATGTGGACGGCCTTGACGTCTCACCGTGTAAGACGCTTGGTAGAAATCAGATTACCAAGGAAGCCGGTTTCCCGTGTGGGGGAGGGAGGTGGGAGCGGATGGATCATTAAAATTGCATCGGTCAACATAGTCGGTACATTTTTAAGGGGCGATTTTATCCTTATGCAGATTAAATTAGCAATTCTTTCTCTCGGAGGGGCCAGGACCGTGGATACGCGAGCCCCGGGTCTGGAGTCTGACCCCAGACTCAGTTTCGTGCTGTCCTTGACTTTTAGAAGTCGCGTAGACTGTCCGTTTCCGCTCGTTTTCTGCCTGTCCCCAGAGCTACCGTTTTTACTTCGCGGTCCCCCCGCCAGGTTCTCGATGGCTATTTCGTGCACTACTTCGCGCCCCGAGACCTCCCCCCGCTCCCGAAGAACGTGGTGTTCGTGCTGGACAGCAGCGCCTCCATGGTGGGGACCAAGCTGCGGCAGGTGAGTGAGCGCCCCATGCGGGCCCCCACACTGTCCCCCGGGGCGCTGGTGGCCTCTGCGGGTGAAACGCGGCTGGTGCCACGTGCCTGCTTCACCGTCCAGCCGCTAGCACCTGCGGAAGTCGTTCCCTCGCTGGTCCACATCAGCTGCCATTTCAGCAGAGTGGTTTTTTTTTTTAATTCAATTTATTTTTATATTTATTTATTTTTTAAATTTTATTTTATTATTAGTCTCAAGTGTACAGTACATTGGTTAGACGTTTATATAGTTTATGAAACGATTCCCGATTGCTCTCTCTCCTCTGGCCATCACCTTCCTGCCGTCCGCATTCCCTACGCCGTGCTCCCCATCCCCGTGACCATCTGTCAACCACTGATTTGTACTTCTTTAACCCTTCACCGCTTTCTCCCAGCCCCCCAACTCCCTTCCCCTCTGGCCGTCACAGATTGTCCTCTATGTGTGTGAGTCTGTCTGTGATTAGTTTGTTCTTTTTGTTCCTTAGATTTCACATGTAAGTGAAATCATACAGTATTTATCTTCCTCTGTCTGGCATTTCACTCAGCATAATAACGTCTAGGTCCATCCATGTCGTTGAGAATGGTAGAATTTTTTTTAATGGCTGAGTCATATGCCATTGTATTTATCAACCATAATTTCTTTATCCAAT
>NW_011909654.1:0-1802 GCF_000151845.1 Pteropus vampyrus | reverse complement strand
CATTATATATTTTTTACATTCTATATCTCAGTTACATAGTAATATGTAATATACATAAGTCTTTTCCAAGACTTTTTTTTCTCTACCTGGTGGCACACCTGTGAGACCTGGTCACTTATTCTGATGCATGTGCAAATTAGAGATAAATGAGACTTAACATCTCACGGGCAACATGTGACCAACCAGTGAGGACAAAAGCCAGTGGATAAATACCCCTCTCTTCTCTTCCATTTCAAGGCACATTCCGCACAGTTTCTCATGGGATTCCTAGCAGGATGAGTACTTTTTCTCCTTACTGTTTTACTCTTCCCTGACCCACACTCCTGTTCTTTGAGATAACTTCTTAAAATAAATCACCTGCATGTGACCTTGTTCCAGACCCTGCTTTTGGAGGAGTATGAACTGAGCATAACCATTATGGAATGAGACACAAATGAAGTGTCTCTGATAAAACCATGGTTAGCATTGTGGCTAAAGTATATTGAACCCTTGCTCATATCAGGCATGTTTTCAAGTAAGTGCGCTATATGTTTTGACTCAATCTCAATCAGTCCTTACAGCAAGTCAGTGGGATAGGTGCTATTTTACCTATGAGGCACAGAAAAGTTAAATAACGTGTCCAAGGCCACACAGTCATTAAGCAAAGGAGGTAGGATTTGAATCTAGGCAGTTGACCTCACAGCCTGCACTTTTCATAATTACCCTGTATTGCTTTGCAGACTCGTCATATAGACTAACACCTCTTTGATATGATTGTGTAGAAATAGTTGAAGACATCTTTCTGGTTTTTCATAACTTCTCTCCTCCAGGTTAAACGAAGCATATATCTCTACAATTATTTATTGAGAAAATACTATGTGCTGAGCAATATGACAGGCACTAGAGACACAGTGATAAAGAAAACGGACCCTTTGTTCTCAGGATGCCTACTGACCAGCGGGGGCAGGGACAGGTGGGAGGGGAACAAAGAAACTGGATACTGTGTGATAGCCATTGAGATAAGGGTCTCCACAGGTGTGATGGAAACACCTGGGAAGTGCAATTATCCCGGCCCAGTGGAGGAAGAAATGTGATTGGGCCCAGGTGCTGGGAGTGAATGGAAAAGGAAGATAAAGAGTGTCGTCAAGTGTGTGACATTGACACCTGGGTGCTGGTGGTGCCTTCATTGAGAAGACACTGTAAAGGAGGACTGGGGAGAAAGGTATCTCAGTGTTGAAATAAAACTGCTTTGGGACCTAATATATTCTCCTCATCCCGTGAGCAAGTTGGTTTTTAGTGTGCAGACTTTTAGGGACCGCAAGTGTAGGATGATAGTTTTGGTTTTCTTTTTCTTTTTTCATAATAAATGTACACTGTAATTCCCACCAGTGGCAATCTTAATTCTATCAACTAACATATGTACTCTCTACTGAGCTTCTCCAAAATGTCAGCTTCCTCTTTTCCTGAACATTGTGCTACTCTTTAAGTGGTGGTGTTTTTGTTTTTGTTTATTTTTTGTTTGTTTTTTTTCGGTCAGCCACATCACACTATGACTTCTACTACAGCTGAAAGTCAATCAGAATCTTTGATTTATTTTCACATTTTTCTTTATTTGGTTAAATATAGGAGTTTGTATTTTCTAAAATGTATTTCATCAATGAGTTTATTGTTTTATCTTGGTAAGATCTTTCTGGGGTCTGGATACTGTTCCTAAAGATTTTATCTTTCCCTCCAGTTTTGTGCCATGGAAACAAGGATGTAGTTTTAGTACTTTATGGGAATAAACAAGGTTTCAAAATGTACAGATACATACTATTCTAACT
>NW_011909653.1:0-2321 GCF_000151845.1 Pteropus vampyrus | reverse complement strand
AAGGCACGCACAGAAGAAAATGGACTAATATGGATATATAACTATCCTTTATATATTCGTAATGGAAACCACACACCAAAGATTCAGAACTGAAGTATATAACATAAAAGAAAAAGAACCAGAAGGAAAACCCACAAAAGCCAACCAAAATAAAGATAACAGAAACACAAGGACAAGAAAGCAATGGAAACACTGAGCTACCAGAAAGGAAAAAATAAAATGGCTATAAGAAGACCTCATATTTCAATAATCACCCAAAATGTAAGTGGACTGAACTCACAAATAGAAAGATAAGGAGTGGCAGATTGAATCAAAAAACAAAACCCAACCATATGCTGCCTCCAGGAGACACATTTCAGTTACAAAAACAAATATAGACTCAAAGTGAAAGGGTGGAAAATGATATTTCAAGCAAATGGCATTCAGAGAAAAGTGGGAGTAGCAGTACTAATATTGGATGAAATAGACTTCAAAATAAAAAAGATAAAGAAAGAAACTGAGGGACACTTCAAATGATAAAGTGAATCATGTACCAAGAAGACATAACACTTATTAATATCTGTGCTCCCAATCAGGGAGCCCCAAAATATGTAAAGCAATTACTAGCAGAGCTAAAGGGAGAAACAGACGAAACACTATAATAGCAGGGGACCTAAATACCCCACTGTCGGATATGGACAGATCATCCAAACAAAAGAAATCAGTAAGGAAATAACACCCTTAAATGATACATCAGACCAACTGGACATAATTGACATTTACAGAGCCTTCCATCCCAAAACAGCTGCTTATACATTCTTCTCTAGTGCACATGGAACATTCTCAAGGAGAGACCACATACTGGGACACAGAGATAGCCTCAACAAATATAAGAGGGTTGAAATCATACCAACCACATTCTCCGATCATAATGCTTTGAAGCTGGAGATCAACTGTAAAAAGAAAGTGGAAAGAATCACAAATACATGGAGATTAAACAAAATGCTACTAAAGAATGACTGGGTCAGAGAAGAAATAAAAGGAGAGTTCAAGAGATACATAGAAATGAATGATAATGAAAGTACAACATACCAAAACTTTTGGGACACGGCAAAAGTGGTCATAAGAAGAAAGTTTATATCGTTACAGGCCTATCTCCAAAACCAAGAACAAGCCCAAATAAACGACCTAACATTTTATCTTGGAAAACTAGAAAAGGAAGAACAAATGAAGCCCAAAGTCAGCAGAAGGAAAGAAAGAATCAAAATTAGAGCAGAAATAAATGAAATTGAAAACGGTAAACAATAGAAAAAATAAATGCAACAAAGAGTTGGTTCTTTGAGAAGGTTAATAAAATTGACAAACTCCTGGCTACACTCACTAAAGAAAAAAGAGAAAGGACACAAATAAACAAAATCAGAGATGAAAGAGGAGAAATTACGACTGACATCTCCGAAATACAAAGGATCTTACGACACTATGAAAAAGTATATAACACCAAATTTAATAACCTAGAAGAAATAGACCAGTGCTTAGAAAAAACAACCTCCCTAGATTGAATCGAGAAGAACTGGAAAATCTAAATGACCAATCAGCAGTATGGAAATTGAAACAATCATCAAAAACCTGCCAAAAAGTAAAAGTCCAGGACCAGATGGCTTCACCAGTGAATTCTACCAAACATTCAAAGATTAAATACCTATTTTCCTGAAACTCTTCCAAAAAATCGATAAGGAGGCAATACTTCCCAACTCATTTTATGAGGCCAATATTACCCTGATACCAAAACCTGGTAAAGATAACACAAAAAATGAAAACTACGGACCAATATCTCTCATGAACACAGACGCAAAAATCCTAAATAAGATACTAGTGAACCGAATACAGCAACATATTAAAAAGATTATACACCACCATCACGTGTGCTGCATCCCAGGGGCACAGGGATAGTTCAACATATGCAAATCAATTAATGTGTTACACCACTTAAACAAATTAAAAAATAAGAATCATATGATCATAATAGATGCGGAAAAAGCCTTTGACAAGATACTGCGTCCATTTATGATCAAAACACTTAACAAAATTGGTATAGAAATACTGTAACATAATAAATGCCATATATGTGAAACCCTCAGCCAACATTATACTTACTGATGAAAAACTAAAAACCTTCCCTCTAAGATCAGGAACAAGGCAAGGCTGTCAACTATCGCCACTCTTATTCAATATGACACTGGAGGTCCTAGTGAGTGAAACCAGACAAGAGAAAGATATAAAAGGCATCTAAATAGGAAACAAAGAAGTCAAACTGTCATTATTTGTGGATGACGTGATTCTCT
>NW_011909652.1:0-2539 GCF_000151845.1 Pteropus vampyrus | reverse complement strand
TTTACCAATTGTCAACACGGCCAGAAGAAAGTATGTACCGTGATTCAACTTTTTAAAGATAATTTAGTAGACTTAAAGTATGGCTTGCATAACAAGGTAAATGTATTTAACAGTACTGAACTGTATACTTAAAAATAGTTAAGATGGTTAATTTTGTTGTATGTATTTTACCACCATTAAATTGAATTAAACATTTTTAAATTAAAATTTAATTTTTAAAGAAATATATCTCAATCACTTTATTTGTATATTTTTATTGCCAGTGGGAATGAATATATTTCCTTTTATTTACCCCTTGAATTTCCTCATGTGTGAATTATCAGGTTATATTCTTTGCATATTTATTGGATTTACTGTTTGATTCAAATAGTCAGTTTTTACTTTTCTCTTTTTTTTGGAGTAAAGAAATGTTTATTAATCTAGAAGGTGCCAATGAGAAGATGGGGGAGCCCTAGCAGTTCTTCAAATCCACCCTAAGAAAGTACAGAGTTCAGGCTTCTTCTGTATCAAAGGAAGGGAAAGTGGGAGGGGCTGTTTTTGGAAAACTCAGGACCCAAATAGAATTCTTCTAATGATTAACATGTCCATGTGCAAGACAAAACAGGAGCAATTAAGCATGAAGGCCATAGGAACAATGCTAGCTTAAACAAAACAGAGTCAGACCAAGCATTTCACTTTGTTACAATTCCTCCCTTTTATTCAGGTGCAGGTTTGGTTAAGAGGGAAGATTAGCTTTTCAGATGGAGTCATATTTGTCTGCGCATTGTGCCCCTGTTATTCAGCTCTTACAATCTCATGTGCCCACCTCTTCTGCAATGGTCCCTGAGCCTTAGAGGGGGCATTCTTGGTGTTCAATTTACAGGCTGACCCCACAGCAACGGTAGCAGAAGAAGCAGGCTGGAATACCTGTAACCCTACAAACAAAACAGACGATAGACGGAAGGCGAAAGACATTTCCTAATCCAAACAAGCCTTATGCCAAGGGTAGCCAGCGCCTGATGGAGAAAGTTCCCCCTCAGGCCCCAAGGCAAAATGGTCTTGGCAGCTATTCAGCACTCAAGGAGGGGAACCTCAGGAGGACTACCTTCTTTCTGGCTGGCAAATTGTTACCAAATTGTTACCAGTCTGAAGTCTGTGTATTGAATGCTTCACAAGGCCAAAACTCAAAATGTCAGAGTTTCGAGTAAGAAAAATTTTTATTGATCGTGAAAGCACCAGCTGAGATGATGGAAGCCCTAGTAGTTTCTCAAATTCATCTTGTCAATTTTTACTTTTAATGCTGAAAAGGCATTCATTCACAAATCTGACAGATATTTGCTTCTACTTTATACCAGCACTTCGATAAGCTGGTTCTTAAATTTACTTCATTAAATTAAAAAAAATAATTGGTGAATGGCAAAAAGTGTAGACCTAACTTCTTTCTAACTTACTGCTGTCCTCAAGTCACTTATTTTATAATCCTTTATTATTCCTTTGTTGTAAGATTTTGAGAGGTTTGAAAGTGATGGGTTTTACAAATAATTTGGAGAATAGCAGAATCTTGATTTGAATCAGCCACAAAAGTAGAAGTATGCAGATGTGGTGGATTGCTCCTGTGCCCACACCTCTCTGGACACCCGACAGGATTGAGGAGAGATGGCAGGACTGAGAGGTGGTGCTGAGGAACCATCTGTACCACCATGCTTTGGCACAATAAAAACGTGGATATTTTCCTGAGGGTCAAATGGACAAAACAATAAGTTACTGGGCTGAACCTGCCTGCTTATAATCTACCAGAACTCTCTAAAAGAACTCATACCGGTATCCTCAGGAGAGCCAGTCACTGGCTGCCTACCATGTGTATATAACTAAGAAGTTATTCCAGCAATGCAAATATGGGTTCATATTACAAAATTTATTAATATAATTAACTATACTTACTCATTAGAGAAAAAAACGACAGTTCATAAAAATAGAACCTGAAAGAGCATCCAGTAAAAGTCAACACTCACTCTTCATAAACACTCTTACCAATTAGAAATAAAAAAATCTCTTTAACATGATTTAAAAAAAACTCAGAAACAAGTAGTAAACATCACTCTTGGTAATGAAATATTAGAGACATTTCCATTAAAATCAGGAATTTGACAATGCCCATTTTTATCTCATTCAATATGTCTCTGAAGCTCCACATTTATGCAATAAGAAATGAGAAATAAAAAAGATATTAGAAAGGAGGAGATAATTTTTCAGTAGTTTACGCTGAAAAGCCAAGCCAATTAGCTGAAAAACTATTCGAATAAAAAAGTTGAGGACGTGGTTCCATAGAATAGCAATTAGCAAGTATGCTTTACACACAGAAGGTCCTGGGATCATGCCCCAGTGGAGCCACAGTCCATGGTCTATGGCCATGCCACCCTGAACAACCCGGATGTCTGCTCTCAGAAGCTAAGCAGGGTTGGGCCTGGTTAGTACTTGGATGGGAGACCACCTAGGAAGACCAGGTGCTGTAGGCATTAAAAAAAAAAAAAGTTTAGTAAGGCAGTGTGATGCAAGATAA
>NW_011909651.1:0-2510 GCF_000151845.1 Pteropus vampyrus | reverse complement strand
TAAGACATATAGGATGTAATACTGAGTAATGTTCAGTTCACTACAAATCTTTGGATGGAAGTTATTTCCATCTCTTCCATATTCTGTCCACTGACAGGTAATCTGTATCAATCCCAGACATAAATCTCTTAAGTTAAATAATTTCACTAATTTTAAGACCTTCAACCAATAGTAAACAATGGGATAAACTCAACATTACTGTGACTCTTTGGCCAAATCCAGCCTACGTATTTTGTAAAAAAAAGTTTTATTGGAACTCAGCCACATCGTTCCTTTACTTATTGTGGTTGCTTTTGTTCTACAAGGGGAGACCCGAGTACCCAGACAAAGCCCTACAAAGCTTAAAATATTTTCTATCTGGATCTTTGAAGATAAAGTTTGTTGACTCCATTCCTCGACAAGCCTTGGGTGATATTGAAAGGATATGGGATTCACCTATTTTGCCTTATTAGTAATCTTTGGATAATTTTTCTGACAGGTACTTGAGAACTCTTAATATATAGTTTTTCTGTTTCCATTATCTTCGGATAGGCCTTTTAGTTCAGATTCCCTAAGGTTTAATTTAACCGGTGTTTACTGAACACATACTGTGTGCCAGAGACTGTGATGAATAGAACCTAGCCCTGTCATTTTCACAGTTTTGTGAGGAAGTCAGATGTGTAACGGTAAAGGAGTTTCTCTAAGAGAAGAACTCAGAGTCCAGTCTGAGAATGATGTCCTAGATATGGGAAGACTGGAGGCAGGGGGAGAAAAGCAAAGGAGACACAGTTAATGGTTACTAGAGGGAGAAATTTGAATTGACTTGGAACCTCTTCAGTTTTAGGAAAACCACTTTAGTGGGCCTTTTGATTATAGAAAAGTAAAACCAAAGTCCTATTTTGGGATGGAATGTCTCAGGCAATGGAAAAGTAGGTTGTTTTGCTCAGTATTGTAAAATATTGTTTTCTTATGTGACTTCTTTCAGTAAAATATGTTGTAACATCCTTTTTACAATACACCTACTGATACAATTTTTAAAAAATCAATATAATGTTCAAATTGAAACATGTAGAAGTGGTAAAAAATAATTTATTATAAAAACATATAGTTAATGTGTAAATGTTTGGTATTATCACACTAGAAGGCATAATGAATAGTGAACTGCTTGGGCCTCTATATAGAATAATGAGAAAGTTATGGGTATTAATGCATAAAGAAACAGTTATTTCACCAACTCAAATACTACAAATGGAGTTACCTTCAGAGAAATGATTTTCCAAAATGGTGAGTAACTTGATAAAATTCTGAGCCAAGTAAAGCACATTCTTTCCTAGATTTGTACAGTGGATGCATTCCTGAAAAATTGAGGGTCTAGTAAAACTATGCAAAAAAATTTTGTTTATATGCAAAACAAAGTTAGATTTAAGCTCAGATAATTTTAAATTTCCATAAATGTGTGGAGGAACATTAGAAGTTCATGTTGGCTTGGGGACAATTTTACATTTTGAGGCTGTTCTACATGTCTAGTAATCCTGATCTCCACCTAGCAAATGACAGTAATGCCCATACAAAATCCTCCACTTCCAAATCCTTGGGACAATCAAAACATGACTTTCAAAAATTTTCCAAGTTGCCCTCTAGGGGGCATTATGATTCCCATGGAGAATCACAGACCCGAGAGATCTGCCACATACTAATGCCCTTGCCTGTGGGGTTTGGGTAGGGCAGCATTATACTCTTGGCTGGGAAGCTGGCTTGTGGTACGAACGGGTGAGTGGTGGGGACAAAGGAATTTCTTGCTAGCCCCTAGCGAAGGCTGGAGTGCTGGGTTTTTTACTTAAAGGAATGACCAAGGTAATGTTTGACATCGTTTGCATGCATTTTAATTTTTCCTTCATCAATTTGCCTGGCATGGAGAGCTAGAGTTAAAAACATCTCTGTATAAAACTGATGGACTAAATATAGGGATATCTATCTATATATGTGTATATATAAATATGCATATATGTATACAGTAGTCCCCTTATCTGCGGCTTTGCTTTCCGTAGTTTCAGTTATCTGCGGTCAACCAGTTTGAAAATATTAACTGGAATATTCTAGAAATAAACAATTCATAAGTTTTAAATTGCACACCAGTCTGAGTAGTGTAATGAAATCTCATGATGTCCCACTTTGTCCCACTCTGTTCCACCCAGAATGTGAATCCTCCCTTTGTCCAGTGTATCCACACTGTGTACACCCCTGCCTGTTAGTCACTAGTAGCCATCTTGGTTATCGGACAGACTTTGGAGAGTCACAGTGCTTGTGTTCAAGTAACCCTTATTTTATTCAATAAAGGCCCCAAAGCACAAGAGTAGTGCTGCTAGCAAATCAGTAATGATGCCAAAGAAAAGCTGTAAAGTGCTTCCTTTAAGTGAAAAGGCATGTACGTGTAGGAAAAAAACATAGTATATGTAGGGGTCAGTCTATCCACAGTTTCAGGCATCTACTGGGAGTCTTAAAACATAGGGGGAGTTACTATATAGTGTTTA
>NW_011909650.1:0-1826 GCF_000151845.1 Pteropus vampyrus | reverse complement strand
GAACATTAGGAGCTGCTACAAAACTCGGATTCCCATCCCTGGGAATAACACAGCCACTCCGCCCCCGCAGGGCCAGCTCTGCAGCCAGCGCACAGTCGCCCTCCCTAGGGCGAGCCCACACAGTTCCCCAGCCAAACGCCCCGCGACGACCCTACTTCGTCATTGCTGTTTAAAGCAGCCTCCTCCATAAGCCATGCCGCCAAATCCTGAGTGCAATGAGAATTCTTCTCCTTGGAGGCTGCTGCTTCCCCGCCAGTCCTGCGGTCAAGGGCTTCTGAGCTAGAGGAGCGGGGCGCCCCGGATACCGGGAGCCTCCTTTCTCAGGATTGGGGTCCAACAGCCTCACCTCTAAACCGCATCGCTATCGGAGGCCCAGGGAGCGCGGGGCGTCGCACCTGGGCTTTGCCTCGGGTCCCCTCGCTTGTCTCCAGTGCGTAAATACACACCTGCTGGTTCCCGCGTCCGCTGTCTGCCCTGGTCTGGGGTCATCGGTCCCCGCATGTGGAGGACATGGGAGGGCCCAGTGTCCTTGAGGACCAAAATTAAAGGATGAAGGGACCGCGTGAGAGAGGAGATTAGAGAAGTCAGTTATAAGCCACGTGTACATCGCTTCCCAAACAGGCGCCCCGCGCTCCAGATGATGTGCTTGGAGCAGACCAGGGTAAACCTGGTCCCCACTGCGCATGCCCACCGCCCCCAAATCCGCCTCTGCAGAGCCTCTGCCTCCTGCTGTATTAGCTGAAACCGTAAACTGTTGGCGAAATGGAGAAGGGGGCGAGCATTCTTGTCCTTTATTCGAGACTGTGAAATAAGCAAAAAAGGGAAATTGGAAAGTAGAGAAGCAGAAAATGATTATGTTCACTTGTTCTTGCCTTAAAGGAAAAAAAAAAAAAAAAAGAGGGAGGATGTACTGCGCTGTCCATTTTCTCAGAAAGGAAATCAAACCCGAGTGGATGAGCGGAGAGCCTTCTGAGGACGGTACCAAGCGAGAAGGTCACCCAGGGCTCCTCTGTCGCGGCTTCGGTCTGCATGAATTCCTTATGAGCACCTTGAGAAAGGTTCTCTCTCCCGTCTAAGCCCCAGAGTAAGGCCAGTTTTAGCTCTGACTTCTGCAAGTGGTCCCAAGTGAGCATGGCCGCTGGAGTCTGGAGAACAGGAAGCAGGAGAAACTTCGAGGGTTCCTTTAAGAGAAGACACACGATTCTCACCTGCGTGAAGAATAAAATCCGCCAAGGATGACCCCTGCCCCCTCCGCTCCCCGCCCTTCCCCCAGACACACACACACAGATACTCAGTGTGGTCACATTCCAACATCCTCTGAGGAAACAGAAAAGAATAAATCTAGCCAAATTCATCTTTAGGGGAAAACAGATAGTTATAAAATACGTTTTGTGAGTCAGAAGAATTCCTAGAAAGAAAAAAGAAATAATACTGATAATCAGTTGGCAATGCAAATAAATTGCTGCCACTTCCTGCCTCCCTCTCTCTCTCTCTCTCTTTTTTTTTTTTTTTTTCTCTCTCTCTCTATAAGATGACACTAAAAATCGCTGCCTTGACTGTTCACAGAAATCAGACCTAACAAGTCAGACGGCTTCTTCTCAGGTAAAACCAGCACCGCTTCCCCCTCCGTCTTCCCCCACTTCCTTTCCCCTGGGTGACACCGAGCTTTTGGTTGAGTCAGCCTGGCGTGCCTTGGGCTTGAAGCCGCATTAGCAGGCTTCTGACAGGCGGGGTTGATGGACTTGGAGATTCACTGCCATCCCGCAGCCTGGCGGGCTTCAGAGAGCTAGACTTCAGCACCCGTAACAGCAGTTACCTGGGGCCTC
>NW_011909649.1:0-1870 GCF_000151845.1 Pteropus vampyrus | reverse complement strand
GCCATTTACTCTTGATCCTATTATTGTGCTCTGTGATTCCCAGTCTGCTGGCAGTTTTGTTATAAAACCCGAATGTTTTAATACATTGAAAGTCTTCCATGCGTCAAGACCCCTTTAAGGTAGAACTGTACGTAAGAATATAATTTTCTCCTCGTCCATTTAACAAGTGGAGAGGAAAAGATCTTATCATAAATGTAGTTGGCAGAGTAATGCCCGCTGTTCCTGCCCCAGAAAAGTCCAGCCCTGATGCCTGGAACTGGTAAAAATACTATGTCATAGAAGAGGCGTTTCAGATGGCGTCAAGGCCAGGGGTACTGAGATGGGAGGGCTAGCCCGAATTATCCCGGCAGGGACAATTTAATCAAATTTAAAGAATCGGTCTGTGCTAAGAACAGGTTGCAGGGAAATGTTATTATGAAATTTATGAATAACAGTCAGAAAATGCAACCTTGCTGGCTCTGGGTGAAAGATGGAACCAACAGTCAAGGAATGGCAGAAGCCTCTAGAAGGTAGAAAAGGCAAGAACACAGATTTTGTCCTAGAGGCTCCAGCAGGGAGCCAGCCCTGCCAGCCAACCCACACCGAACTTCTGACTGGTGGAACCGTGAGGTAATAAATGTGTGCTTTTTACACGACCGAGGATGTGGCCATTCATGATGGCATCAATAGAAAATAGATACATGCAGATCGTACTAATAAATCCATGAGGGACATGGCCTATCATTTCAGAGACAAGCTGAGAAAACTCGAATCTCTTTTCCTTTCACATTCCGAGACTTGATGTACTTGCATGACTTGGAGCAGCTAAAGCTGAGGAAGCTTTGTCTTTCGGGGTTTTCTCTGTGGCCTACAGCTCTTCTGCTCCGATTCAGCTAACTCCAAAAAACAAAGAAACAAACAAACAAACAAAAACAAACAAACATCAATAAATCTACAAACTACGTCAACGACCACAGATACAGTCAACAGACTACGTTCTCCTACGTGTTTCTGCGTCAAAGATCCCACTCTCCTTTCCCTTATTTTTCTCATTTTTGTTTTCCTCCTCTGTTTTTTCTTTTTCTTTTCTCCCTTCTTGATTATCGCTTAGTGAAATTTTACTGGATCGCATCTACAGGTATCTCTGTCTCTAGCTTTCCGTCACCTTCACTCAAGCCGCATCAAAAACTCACCATTCTCGTGGAAGTCATCAGTAGCTAATCATCATTTCCCTTATTGCCCTTAAACCACACGCTTTAACATGTAACTTCAAGCTCACTGACGCCGGCCTCTGCACCTCCTCCCTGTCAGCTTTCTCTCCATTTTATTTTAACTAACCTTTCTGCACCTTCGAAAGCCAGGTAGCTTCCAAGAGCTTCTCCTTTCCCAAGCACAAGGCTGTTCGCATTTTCCTGTCCCCTGGCTGCTGGCCGAGGCCCTCCTGGATGTCCTCTGTAGCAGCCAACAGAAGGACAACGCCATGGGCTCTTTCGGGGGTCTCATCTCCATAAGCAATAGTCTAGAAACGTGCCTGCAGATGCCCCCTGAAAACGAATTCCTCTGCCTGCGCCCATTCATTCCAATACGCTGAACTTTCCGAGGAGGCAAAGTCTCCTTCTGTCCTATAATTAAACCTGACATAAATAGTCAGCGTCCCGTGACAGATGTGAATACGCAAGCTACACAGTAAGAAATCTCCATGCTGAGAGCATTTCTAGCCCATCCATGTTATTGTAAGAAAGAAGGTGACTTTATTGTTGTCCCAGCGTACGTGGCTTACTACAGGAGCTAAGTCGTATTCTGAGAAGTCAAAGGATACAAACTGGCAGGTAGGAGGTAGTCCTGGAGATGAAGCACCCAGCACTGCCATCACAGTCAACTTACTATATCA
>NW_011909648.1:0-4773 GCF_000151845.1 Pteropus vampyrus | reverse complement strand
GGAGAACTTCTCAACCCCTAGATGCCATCAACACTCCTTGCCACCGGCCCCTTCCAACTTCGAGGCAGCAAGGGAACATAGGACTTTATTGCAGTTTGAGTCTCTGACTTCATTTTCTGGACCAGCCCAAGAAAACTGGGATGAGGGCAGACTGGCCCAGATCATCACTCTGTCTTAAGGTAAACTGTGCCATGTAGCATGACCTGGTCATGGGCGTTGGGGCAGCTTGTTGGTCATCTTAGAAATCTGCCAACTACGGTTACAGTTTTAACCTTGCTACTGTTCATCAGTGCAAAACCATCATCTGCGTAGTCAAAAACTTTCTCACAAGTTTAAAAATGTACTTTGGAAAACTGGAACATAGAAAATCTTTTTAAAAAGATCTTTATTTCCCCCCCCTCCAGCATCTTCCTGAAACAGCCAGCTAGGAGAGACACATCCCCCTACACAAAACCCACACAAGAATATCAAAATCTGTTTGATAATGAATTTAAATTAAAAAAAAAAATCCATACGCTAAAATCATTTTTATTTTTAATTTTCTCCTCTTTTTTCAAATTCATGGACATAATGTTTCTTATTGCAACTCAGAAACATCCCAAAATAGCTGCCAAAATCTTACAAATAAACATAAAACCAAGGCTTTTGCAGTACGAAAATAGTCCTCACTTCTGCTCTAAAGGTTGGTTGCCCCTTCTAAATCTTAGTTAGGGCTGGCACTCCATTGGCAGCTAAGGCATGCAGCCACATTTAAATAAGACCAACTTTTCTATCTGGAAAAATTCATACATGTTGAAGTTTGTGCCTTCACTCTCAAATATATATGTGCATTAATTAAAAAAAAAAAAGAAGACAACTAGAAAATTGGATGGAATGAACTCACCTACGACTAATGCAAGATGATTTAAATCATGAATTAGTACCGAAGAAATTTGCCATGATTAATATTACTTCAAAAAATACCAACAGAAATCATTACTCTCTTACTTAAATTTACACCATAATTAAATAAGGGATTTTCTTTGTCAGAACTAGCTTATACGATCCACAGGGTGAGGTGTCAATCCTCTTTCTTTGAGATGTTGGAATTCTAATCTTCCGAGAAGAAAAGGCAGGTTATTCTGTTACTATGTCATTGAAATCAATCTCTGGGATGTCCATCTTGATCGTAATTTTGGCTCTACCATTTTTCTGTTGTGCAATTGAAGAATATCCCAATTTTGATTCGAGTAAAACAGATTAAAAATGAATTCGACCTGCAGTCGAATTAATGACATTTTGTATGATAGGGTAAATCTTTTTTTAGTCCCTATATCTTATAAAATGGAAGGCAGAATATTAAACATCTGGTTTTCCTTACGATTCGCTACCAGAATCCACGACGTGGCCCCTGCCTCGTTTCTTAGCACCTGCCATTTAGTTCTAGAAAGGTTGTCTACTTTCATCCCCGAAACGGGCCACGTTTCTTCCATCTTTTAGCGTCCAGGTGTTTGTACTTGCTGTACCTTTTCACACAGAGATTGCACGGGAGACAGATCTCCGCAGGTCCGTTGTGTTAGGCGTATTTCACGAAGGAGGTGCCAACCGTCCCGTTTCAGGCCGTCCTCACGAGAACGTCTGTGTAGCAAACCACTCTAGACTGTGGAAATAGTGTCTCTCTCTGCAGGAAAAAGCAGGTGCGCCACCGCCTACTATGAAACATTTGGGTTCCCGAAGCTCGGGGTTGCTCTTCTTAATGCAGGACACTGCATTGCCAGGTGCCACCTCTTTGCCCCACCTTATGGGCAGTGCGGCTTGAGCAACTGGCACGAGGTGCTGATACCCCTGTACTGCCACAGGTGTGCATGAAACTACTCTTCCAATGGAGCTGAGGGAATTCCTAACAATCCCAGTACCTCTTTCCAGAGGCACCCTCTGCACCCTAGGCTGTAATGCATAGGACCCAGGCATGACTTGCCTTCCTCAAGGAGACGGGGTGACTCTGGGTGGTTATCAGAGACCTTCAGGTGCTTAAGGAAACCACCTTAGATTGCTAACTCTCGGATGAGAGCTGGTGGATTCTGGTAGTGAATCATAAGGAAAACCAGATGTTTTCCTTACGGTCCAAAATGTTTCTTCACTCTGGCCGAAGTGATCGATGACAGTACTTTAGCCTGGAAAGCCTTCAAGTCAACCTTAACTCACTGATCGGGATTGTCAGGGATGACAGAATTTCTGTCGCCTTCATCTTTACAGACCAAGACGCAATTTGTGCAGTCACTAAGACATTCCACTGCGAGTCGAGTAGAAAGGTCGATAAGGAAGCTGAAGAAGCGAGCCACCTGGTTTTCTAAAGCAGACCTCGGTGGTTTACAGAATCTGGTCTGCTGGGTGGGTCTGAGGCTCCGGGAGGCTGTTTGAGCGCGATGCTGCACGTTGGCCTCATTCTGCTACATGGAGTCCTGGTGCTAGCACTTTAAATAAATAAATGATATATATAACACGAATGAAATGGGTTCGGTCCCAGACTCTGCCAATAAGATCGATCGGGGATACTCATGGCCGTAAGGAACTGTTAGGTGGGTACCATTGGGAACCAGTTCTCCATGGGTTTCTCACATTTCTGCACTTGCCTGAGCAAGGAACTGAGTGCCTTTTGTTCCGGAGCATCTTCCCAATCTCACTGGAACATAGAGACGGGACGGCCGGTCACGCTTCCTGCCTGTGGAAAACCCGGATTCCCTGAGCTCGGAGTTCCTTTCCGATAATGGAAACCGCTGCTTATTCAGGTGTCTTATTTTTATTTTATTTACTTGTTTGTTTATTCGTATATTTATATTCTTCACCTCCCTGTAAGAATTGCAATGTGAGGAAGGAACTGCCTCAAAATGTCGATTCTTCGGGACAGAGAACTTTGTGCTTAACAAACTGTCCCTCATCTCTGACTCTGCAGCGATGGCCCCTCTTCCAGCATCCAGGACACTGTGGGACGCCAACACAGTCGTCTATAAGGAAGGTTACCCTAGACGTCAGACGACAGCTGCTCGCGGTTCAGGCCTTTGCTCGGGTGTGGTCTCCTGAGAGGCGACAGCCCCTCACCCAGCTCCCCCGGCCCCATGAACGTCCTTTCTCCTCACTGTAGCTTGCACTGTTTTCTTGCATTAGTGGTTCGGGGTCATGTTGTCTGCCCCTCTCCAGTTGAATGTAGGCTCCTTGAGGGTAATAACTATGGACTCAATATCCATTCAGTTTCAAGTGCCTACAGGAAGTCGTGCCTGGCTTGAAGTAGGCATTTGATGAGTTACCACGGAATGCATTGGGCTCCCTTTAGAGAATCAGAGGTTTATAAAACACAGATTTCATTTGCTCGCCTTTCCGTCCTGCTAATCACACAAGAAGGTGGATGAGCATCATTTGCTGTGCATGTCTGCATTCTGTAGCATTCAGCTTACTACAGAAGGGGGTGGTTTCATTAAAGAAGTTTTAGCCAAAATATGGAGCATTTCTCATCCCATGAAATGTTTAAACAATCGTAAGCAATCAGTTCACGTGGAACCCTATTTCATGGCTTTACCCACAATCTGACAAATCCACACGGACACTCGAGGACGACATAACTTTTCCATGATGAGGACTTTTAGTAGAAAAACAGACGCACTTTCATGGAATTAAGAAGAGCTCACGGGGCTAGAATTACACAGGGTTATCAGAAGCAGGGCCGCGGACCACTTTGCTGGGAAGGATGGATAGGATCACGGACCAAGCACCACAATATTTGGTCAAAATCAGTTTTATATTAAGACATAGGCAATGTAAGAGTCAATAGTGTGCTTAAATCCAAGAGACAGAAATGCACTTAGAGTATAAATGAAGTCTCTTCTTATTTGACTAGCTCTGTTTTTAATTGTTTTTATCTCGTCTTCACATTCTTCTCGACGGTAGTAGCGTTGTACTTTGAAGAAACAAAACACACAGTAAATATCACAGAGAGCTCATAATTACATCTAATGACAAACATTTAAGAAAGACAAAACCCAAATTACTATGCTTTCTTAACAAATAAAGAAGATGACAGAGGCCCATCTTTTCAATCTCCTCAGCATACTGCAAAGGGTCACTACAAAAACTCTAAAAGAAAGAAACGTTATTATCAAGTTAACAGTTCCTCAATTCACAACTGACTTTTCCTCATTCATAGACATTAGTTCTTAGAGAACTTTTAGATTCACAGAAAAATTGAACAGGAAGAACAGAGAGCCCCCCGTATACGCTTACCTAACCTCCCCGGGCCACACTTCTCCCTGTTACTAACATCTTATACTGTAGAGCACATTTGTTATACTTGATGAGCCAATAGAGATATCTCATTATTAAATTCCATAATTTACACTAGGGTTTCCTCTTTGCGTTTTACATTCTATGGGGCAACCAAGTCACGTAAGGTCAGGTAACCATCATTACGGTATCACACAGAATAGTTTCACCGCACTAAAAACATTCTGTGCTACGCTGATTCATCCGTCTCCCTCCTCATTCCTCCAGCTCCTGACGATCATTGATCTTTTTGGCATCTCTAGCTTGGTCTTTTCACAATGTCACATAGTCAGAATCATACAGTATTTAGCTTTTTAATACTGGCTTGTTTCACTTAGCAATGAGCATTTAAATTTCTCCTGTGTCTTTTAATAGCTTGATAGCCATTATATTATTTCACTTTCTTAATAATGTTCTTTCACACACAAAAGTTTTTAATTTTAATGAAGTTCGAGTTACCTAGTTGTTTTTTTTTTTTTT
>NW_011909647.1:0-1489 GCF_000151845.1 Pteropus vampyrus | reverse complement strand
GTACACCTGAAACTAATATAAAATAATATTGAATGTCAACTGTAATTAAAAAAAAAAAGCATGCCCACCCATTGAACTCACAATTCCTAAACTACAGTTGTACCACAAAGAAATAATCCTGGATGCCCACAGAGCTTTGACTAAAACAATGTTTGCAAAAGCTTTGCTTATTGGAGAAAAAAATTGGAAAGAATGATAGGAAATTGGTTAATAAATCATTCACTCAAATACTGACATTACAACATATGTTATGGAAGAATATTTACTTATATAGGAAAATAGGTAACTTGTATTGTCAAATAAGAAAGCAAGATATGATAAAGGAGGCTATATAAGAAATATATACACAGATAAAACAGACAACAGCCTAGCAAAATGACTAAGAGCTCAAAGTCAATATTCATATAAACTAGACCACCTAACTTACTCTCTCAAAGCCTCAGCTTCCCCACCTATGAAATGGGAATAAAAGGCCATTTTCATGCCCAGTGGTCAGAAGGACAGCCCCCCAGAAAGCTTCAGGCCCACCCTGCCCCTGGTTATAGCTTCGATCAGCACTGGGTTAGGAGGCCATGTCCCCTTGGTTCCTATTCTGATTTCACAATGCCCGGGTCCAGTCCCTACCAAGCAGCATTAATTCAGGCAGTACAGGAACTCTTCCCACTGGAGCACCACAGGCAGGCGACGTGCCTGTCTCTGCAGAGGTGGAGATGATAAGTGCCCACCTGAGCCAGAAGGTCCCCACCATGCCAAGACCTCCACATTCCTTCACCCCAGTGGGCTTGCCTCCGCACTGCTCTGATCCTCCTCAGTTTTCCCGGCCTGGCTTAGACCTCACCGCCTTCAAGAAGTCTCCTCGGATTGCTTTAGACTCCAGTCCCTTCCTTCACTTCCGGTCCTGCTGAACTGGCTGAGCACACCCCACCCCTACCTTAGGACACTCAACTCCGCAGCCTTCAACCTATCTGTAAAATGGGACTATTGCACTGCCTCACCGGTTTGTTGTAGGCATTAGAAATAGAACCTTCAAAGAAGGTACCACTCGATAACAGTCACTCCATAAATGTAGCGATTGCGAGTCAAAGCCAAACATCTCTTCTTGCGTAATTCATTCTCCCTGTGTATGGAAGAGTGAACAGGCTGTGAATGGAGCTCAACCGTGCGAGCAAAATGCATGCACTTTGGCTTATGACCTCTGGGAGGTTCGAGGATTTTCTTCTTCCGGGTTCTCAGCTGAGACCAGTTGAGGGGCTTCCCAACTTATTGCATGATTTAACCATTTTATGCGGGTTTCTCTTCCCCTTTGGAAAGTGTGTTTCACATCCAATGTCATATACCCGAATTTGAGTAAAACTCTCCAGTACTTTCCAGGTTTTGAAAAAACTGCTCTATGACAGAATTTCCCACCTTGGATGAGTCAGTGGAGGAAGTGGCATTGGCAGAGACCACCTGTATTTCAAGCATGAGTAAAGATCCAGCATGCGTCTTC
>NW_011909646.1:0-1136 GCF_000151845.1 Pteropus vampyrus | reverse complement strand
TCTGTGCCCGTATTCTTGATAGACTGTAAGTAAGGATAATGAGAGCAGGAATTATTTGTTCAATGATGTAAAAAATTATCTCTAGAACTATCTGGCACATTATCTCTAGAACTATCTCTAGAACTATCTGGTCATTCAAGTATTTGTTGAACGAATGAATAGATAAGTGGCAGAGATGGAGGAGCTCTCTCCAATCTTTGCTCTGCAAGTAATTAATCTTTTATAATTTAACATAACTTTTGACATGCCATTTTCTTGGCTAAAATTCTACCACTGCATTGTTTATGTTCTTTTCTTGTCTCTTCACTGTGACTGTCATTGGGATTTAATCAACTATCGAAGTCATCTTGGCTTCTTGGCCACACCAAATATAGAGCATTTTAAATGTTAGTACTCATGCCATTCTACCGAATATAATAAGACAGGCTAACCTAGGCATTAAAAATTTAAGTGGTTTATTCAAAGTCACTTTTTCAGTCAATATGGAGAATAATCAGTACCTTAAAGGGCAGGTTTTAAATTTAATATATTTCAGGGAATTGTTACGATGATGAAGAGCACACTGAATATATATATACATATACATTTGTGTGTTTGTGTGTGCGTGTATGTATATATTTTTTATAACATTTTCCCTGTTATGCCACAGCTGTATTGGGATCCACTCATTCTATATCTAAATTCCACTGCTCTCTTCTGATCTTCTGATACTGGCAGTAAGGACAACTCCCTCAAATTGCCTTCAGAATCACAGATGGTTCATAGTCATCTCATACCTTGAATAATAATTTCTCTTTCAATTTTGTTGAGCATCTATTATATATGTGTTGAACATGTTCTAGGCCCTGGAAATGTAGGAAGAAACAAAACACATATGACTTCCATATACATGGAAGTTATGGGTCCAAGTCTTCTAACAATTAATGGAAACAGCAATTATGGACTAGAGTCCAATTACTACACCTGCGAGTTACCTCTTCTATGCTTTCGAGATACTTAGATGTAGTTCTTCCACCTCTTACCTTAGTCTTGTCCTCTTGGAAGTAAAAATAATTAAAGAAGAAACAGATACTTTGATTTTTTTAATCTCAAAAGATTGTATTAATTATAATTATTTCTTGGATATTTAGCTTATT
>NW_011909645.1:0-1600 GCF_000151845.1 Pteropus vampyrus | reverse complement strand
GACCTGGAAGCGCAGCCGTTTGGTTTCATGTGCAGGTGTGAGGGCGTGAGGGCGGAGTCACGAGAAGATGCTCACTGAAGTCACAGTGGCCACTTGGATCCCTCGGTCACATACCTGGAGGCATCGAAGACCCCAGGGAAGCCGAACCGCTCGGCTCACCGCCCAGGGCTGTCACGCCGTCCGGCCCCTCAGGTCCCCGCTGTCCTCTGCGAAAACTGCAGAGCCCGAGGGGTCCCACCTGCACGATAACGGGCAGCGGGACAGAGTCCGTACAGCTGGTGTCTGCAGAAGAGCCGTCACCCTTGGCAACAGAGCGGGAGAAAGTCTTGCCAGGAGGGAGCCGGGTGAAGAAGCGGCGTGGAGGAGCCGGAGGAGCACACGGAGGACGGCACGCGCGGGAGCTGGGCGACAGGCCCAGAGATTGTGTTTGCATCGAAATGTCTACAGAAGCATCGTCAGCCCCTCTAAATTAATATGGAAGAGGCGCTCTGAAAGTTTTCTTCCAGCGTCTTCCCCGCCCCTGTCTATGCTTCTCTTCCTTCCCCTCCCCCTCTCCATGCGCCATCGCCCCTCAGAGCGCCACTGTCCCCTGACGCCCAGCCCGCCGGGGTGAGTCAGCCGACTGTCTCTCTGCTTTCCTTCTGACTAATAACGTCTCCCTGAGGCAGTAACGTCCTCCTGTGTTCTGTTTCGGCTTCCTGATCTTAAGGGCATGGGGACACCCTAAACGTCTCAATGACTGATATGCACGCAAAGCGACCTTTTCCCTCATGGATTCTGAGGTCGTGGGGCGGCTTCAGGGCCGGGGCACTGTGACGCTGCATTTTCACTTTGCCTTAGAGAGGACAGTCACTGGGTAGACGGTGGCATCAGAACAAGGCTCCATTCGGTGATCAGACCAGGTTCCTTTTATTATTTTTTCCACATCAAACTGTGTACGAAATGGAATTAAGTTCATTTCGGTTAAGGCCCTTACCCAATGGCACTTGAATTGTTGCCTCTTTCTTAAAACAAACAAACAAACAAACAAACAAACAAATAAATAACATACAGTCGAAGGACTTAAGTTTTAAGTGAGAAACAAAAGCAGTGTGAAAAGAAAAAATAAATTAATTTACATGACTCTTTAAGGTCTATGTATACCAAGAAACATACTGAAGTGGAGTCTTTGAAATATTTTTCCTCCCTCTGCAAGGTAAAGCATGTGGCGCGTGAAATCCTTCCTTTTCTCGCTGTCAGCTGTCTGATAGGCAAGAGGCCTAAAACACGAATCGGAGAACTGTGATCCTGACTTTTTTTTTTTTGGCCAATTTCTCACTTAGCCAAAGGCGTGTTTCCATCTACTGCCACCATCTACTGAGCCTCCTGTGTGCCAGGACCACTCCTTATCATTCGGGACGCACAAAAGCAAGATGAGAACCTCCATTAGGAGCTGTCAATCTAGTCCACTGTTCCTTCTTAACACTCATCAGAACCGTAATGAACTAATTTTAATGCAGTTGTTTGTTGTTGTTTAATGTCTCTTCCCCTCCATGGGCTAAAGCTTCATGGGGGCAGAGTCTGTGCGTGCAGTGTTCAATTTTGTACTCACAGCACCTGA
>NW_011909644.1:0-2274 GCF_000151845.1 Pteropus vampyrus | reverse complement strand
TGATCATCATGTCCGTCATCCAGAACTGTTGGGAAGATTAAAAGAGGTACAGTGGGTGGGTGCTCAGGACATGTCTTGGCTTCGAGGGTCCTTTTTCTAGTGCAGAGTTCAGTTCCTTGTGTCAGACAGACCTATTTACTAGCTATGAAACCTTCCCCACCTACTCAAACTCTGTGTTTCTGCTTCCTCAGTGCACACACCTCACGTGGTTGTAAATGCTGCAGTGCATGCACTTAGCACAAGGCCAGGCAGGAGACTAAATAAATGTGACCTATTGTTACACTCTGAGCCTGGCTGGTCAGAGATAGCCTGCATACTGCAGCCTCTGAAGGAATTGAAGCAAATGTAGATTTTGTCTCCATGTAGCCTAGCAAACGGTTACAGTGGCTGCGTTTCCACGGTGGCCGCACGAATCAATACAGATGGCTGCCCGATCAATTCAAGTACAGTGTATCTGATAGACAGACTTTATGGTCCATGAACACAGATACAGAGGTTTTCCCGAGCCACAGTAGCAGGATGGATTTTCACTGTTTGCTTCTCATTAGATCCAGGGTTCTTATTTTCCAACACAGAACACATGCAAATTGACAACAGGCGCATGCTTTTAATTGTAATCAAGAAGAATGAGCTCATGTACAAGCATTAATTTGCCTTAGTTCTGTGTCAGGATTTCCGGAGTTTTGTAATATGTGTTTTTTTCAGGGGGTTTCCTATTTCTGGAAAGGGGCTTAAGGTATGTAAGTGGTGTCTTACCTATTTTTTTCTCATTTTCGAATGAATCAAATGAGGGTAAGTTTGCAGTAATGTCTACTATGCAAATCCCGTTCTGTGTGGAGAAGCTTGAAGGGCACAAGGATTTTGTTTCTATTCTCTGTGCCATCTTCCAGTTATGCCTAAGTGACCAGCATTGGAAATTTGCATCACAGGACAAATCTGTTATGAATCTAAAGTGCCCAGGACTCTGGTTGGTCTCCATTATCCTCACAAAGCTCAGAAACTGCCGCACTGGCGTTAACTTGGACCTGAATTAAGTGCCGCTTCACAATAACATCCCTGTTACTTAAACATTAATGCCTTTTGTTGACACTAGCGTTTTGGCTCTAACTGTTATTTTGTCATAACTTGATTATGAGGGCTGTGATAAGGGATCATATCTTAATTTTTAAATTCAACACATTTCTAATTATAAACCTTGAAAACTTACAGCATCTAATATGGTGGTGTGCACCTATTGTATGCAGCGGATACTTTTTGGATTTTGATTAAAAGGTGACTTTTAAAAAACGAGACTATTAGTGCTTTAAACATACCAGCTCGGTTCAATGTGTCAGCCTGAAATTGTTGGTCTGTAGTTACTTCTTTTCATTCCCACTTTACATTCTTAAGTGTACTCTTAGAAACAGCAATTTAGTAATAAGAAAATAACAGTTCTTTGTTAAAGGCTTTGAAAACAATTTATTAGAGAGTCATGTTTTTCCTAAGTCAATAAGAAGGAGATGGGCAGAAACATGATGGTGAAGGACATGTCCTGAGTGAGGATAGTGTGTCAGCCTTTCTTATGTACCTCCTCTCATCTAATCTTTACTCGGCAGTGAATTATTCAGTATCCCTATTTTATAGATGGGGATACTGAGACTTAAAAATGGTATATAACTTGTCCAAGATAATATAGCTTCTAAATACTTAGAGTTTATATTACTTGCAAATATATATTTCATTTGTCCCTTTCAGTAAGCTTATGAAGTGGGGATTCTTAGAAACTTTTAGTTGAGACTATAGAGCTGAAATGACTTGAACCTATAAGGGATGGGGCCACAACTATACACAGGACTATGGACCTCAGAGACTGTGTTCAAAAAATATTGCATTATACCCCATACTGAATAATTATATAAAGAGTTGCAGGCTTAGATATGGGCTTCCAGCATACTCTACAATGCTAAGCAGAAATAGTTACCATATATGTGTTTAACTAGGTCCCTTTGCCTCTATAAGGTTATAATAGATGTCAACTTATTTCTAGTTTTTGAAAAAAAAAAATTTCGAAACCTTGAGCCTTATATCCAGGTGCTTGAGCTTAGGCTGCTGGTTAAATATTGAGAATGGCCAGTGCAAGGAGGAGATTGAAATGGCAAAGGACACATACCCATTGTTTTTTGTATACCCATTGCCACCATCTAAAATGAACAAGGGGTCTGTGTGTTCTTGATTATATTACAGGATTTAGGTTTTTCAAGTAAAAGCCTGTTTTTCAGAATTGGGGCACAAGGC
>NW_011909643.1:0-2197 GCF_000151845.1 Pteropus vampyrus | reverse complement strand
TATGTACCCATGCCAACTGATTTCATTTTTGCAGCTTTATATTTTATAGCAGGTATATCAGATATTTTGATATCAGATTATAACTAATCCCAGCTCAGTACTCTTGCTTTTCAGAATTTTTTTTGGATATTCTTGCATGTTTCCTTCTTTGAAAATTTTCTCTTTTTTGTAAAAATTATATGTGCCATGGTTTAAAAAGCCAAATAGTTCCACAGGACTTAAGAAAAGTAGTAGTCCTCTCTTTTCTGAACTGCTCCTAAATGTTCATCCTGTAAACACACGCATTTTCACATCTTTTAGTTGATTATTTTGGAATTTTTCTTCTTGACTCTAAAAACACGTTTGGTTTTTCCTTTTGGGGTCTTATGTATTGACTTCCCCCTATAGAAGACAAGAATTTGTCTCTCTTTCCTACCTCATCTCCACTACACACACACACACACTCACACACATGTGTACACATGTGTACATGCACACTTATATTCTTCCTGTCTCTCCATTCTCCCTATATAGCTAGTTACATTGTAATTTGGATTAGATCAATAATCAGTGTTTGAATTATACCTGAGGAAAGTTCTTTTCAGAGATAAATTTTGGAATAAATCATTACTTGTTTTTCTGGGAGTTAACGATTATTTTTTTTTTCCTTCATTTTATTAGTTTTCTTTCTGTTAATCATTAATGCCAAACTCACAGCCAGTCATATTCAAGACACCCAGATGCATTATCTAGCAACTGCACCTCCCTTAAAAAGCTTCTCCTGGAGCCTTTTGACCTGTCGAGTTTGGACCAATGACACTGGGCACAACTGTCTTTTAGAAACTCCCCTCCCATCATCCTGGAGATTCCCTTTGCCTCTCTTGTTTTTGGCAGAGTATATTCTTCAATAGTTTCCTCTATTCATCAAAGAAGGCATGGGAAGTAAAATTTTAAGAACTTTTATATCTAAAGTATATTTATTTTATCCCCACACTTGATTTGTAGTTTGAATTTTAAACTATCGAATTCTGAATAATTTAGAATTCAAAATTGAAAATTTTTCACCTTCAAAATTTAATGGTAATTCTTCATTGTTTCCTAGCTTTCAGTGTTGCTATAAGAATTCTGAAGCTTTTTCTTATTCCTAATTGTTTGCACCTGTTTGTTTATATTTCTCTAAAGGATTGTAAGATCTTCTCTTTGCCCCCTACAGTCTGAAGTTTCACGAATTCCAAGGTGTGCTCTATTCCATCCATTCTGCTGAATACTCAGCGAGATCTTTCAATCTGCTAACCCATGTCCTTCCCTTGAATTGTTTCACTGATGATTTCTTCCTCATAGAATCTCTGTTCTCTCTTTCTCACTACTTTGATATTAAACCTCCTGGAACAGTCTTCTAATTTTCTACATTTTTCTTCTATTTTCTATCCCTTTTTGCTCTTCTCTCTGGAAATTTCATGAATATTTTCAACAACGCTTGTGAGTTATTTCTGCTATTATCCTTTAATTTCCAAGAGGTCTTTTCTTAGGCATCCAGCTGATCTTCTTTATTTGCATAGCACCCTAAGTATTAGGCTGTTTCTTAAACAGGTTTTCAAGTAGTTCTTATTCCAATCTCCTCCTCCCTCTCTTTCCACTTCCACATGTTCTCAAGGACTCTAATTAATAAAACTTTGAAGGAATGATTAAATTATTGCCCTTTCATATTACTGATTTTCTCTGGCCTGCTATATCAATTACCATTCGTTCATCTCCTTTACCTCTTCTAAAATTTGTTTCATAGTTCTGTATTTATTTTTACAACTATTTTTAATTTATGGCAAATGATATTTGTTTATTATTTGTGTAGCAATATACAGTTTCTTCTAAAATTGATTTAAAGTGTTTAAAGGGAAATAAATTGAAAATAAATCAATAATAGTACAGATGGTTTGTGGCTACTCTAAAATAAATATTAAATTTAGGATACTTGTGGTCATAAAATAAGGAAATTCATAGTAATATGATCGATAGTTACATGATTATGTTTTCTCTCATTTTCTCCCTCTAAGTAAGAAATATAGATGTACCTCAAAGTTGAATATCTGATTTTTTTGTTTTCCATTATAGTTTTTACATTATTTAAAAGTCATTTTAATTTTCATTGTGCAACTGTTTCCTTGTATTTGATGTGAAGCTCTTTATAGCAAAACTGGATGCTGCTAAAACAAAGCCAGCT
>NW_011909642.1:0-1670 GCF_000151845.1 Pteropus vampyrus | reverse complement strand
AGTAATGCTTATCCCATTTGGGGTTGATTCTGATAAAATGACTCAGGAGCCTCCTGATACTAACTCGGCCATGATTAAATGTTGCTTGTGGAAACTGGGGGTGATTTTTAGCTCTGACCAACTTGCTACTTACAGTATATTCTGGGAAAGGTGTGCTTTGCTTAGGTGGCGACATTAAGAAAGTGAAAGAAGGATTTCTTCCATTTTCAAAATGAATTCCATGGCTTGTTTCTTTAACCGGTCTGCTGGTCCCATTATGTCAGGGATCATATTATCACATATAATATCATCTTATTATTAAAACAGATTCTAAAATAAAAACAAACAAAAACCATACTAGCTCAAAATCTACTTCCTTCAGGAAACCTCCCATGAGTAACCATAATTTACACAATACTTTTAACCATTCAAATGCAATCTCAGAACACTGAATTCCAAAAATTAAAAAAAATATATATACTTGTGTTGTTCCTATTTCCAAATATCTTTTAAATTTTCTCCAGTTATTTATTTAAAATCTCTGCCTATAGTATGCAGTCCTGGATTTGAGCTTTGGCTCACTTTCTGACTGAATGATCTTGGAATAATCAGTTTCCTCATCTGTAAAATAGAGTTAAAAATGGTACCTATCTCATGGGATTGTTATGAAGGGTTAAGATAACGTATGAAAAGCACTTAGCATAGTACCTGGTACATAGTAACTGCTCATCAAATGACAGGGATTATTGTCTGCCCATTTATTTTTTCCTGGGGTAAGTAAGGTATATTGGGAAGAGCATGGGTTGTGCAGTGAGTCAGTTCTGGGGTCCAGTACTGTGTGCAGCATCTTGAGAAATATAATTAACCCTTTGTGCCACTACTACTTCATTTTCAAAACTGATATACTGTAGTAATATACAGTTCACTGGGTTGTTGAGAGTAAAGTGCCTGTTATGTTCTTTTCCTCTCAATCAATTATCAGCAAGTTAAGATTTATGAAGTGTATTTCAAGGGCATGGCAAAGCACAAGGTGTCACAGGAAGTTTCAAAAGAAAATAAACGCGTGTTCACCACTACAGGTAAGGAGAGCATCTAACAAAATCAAAGCAACCATGCATAGTGCATTCCTGATGATATATTCAAATTAGAGTGGGTCTCTAATCCATGCCCATTTATATTTTCCCCAGTGTGAATGCGGAGGAATTTTCAATGAGAGCCTTTTTCCTGGTATTTTTACAAGTCAGCAGATCCTCAAAGCCCAGCTGAAATGTGGGTCTGATGAAGGACCCTAGAAAAACTGGAATAGTCACAACTGTTCAGGGGCCAGTGCCACAGAAACTAGAATAAAACAAATCTCTTCTTTCTAACCAAGGGCAGATCTCAGTTGTCTCAGGTAAGCCTTAGGACGAGATGCAGGTCAGGCGGCCTGGACGCGGACAGAAGCGGTTGCAGAAGGGCCCCTACCCAGCGTCACCTGCCTCCCCATCCCCGTCATGGAGGATTTTCCACAAGCGTCGTGACCGACCCGAGGCGTGGCGCGGGCGCCGGCCCAGCAGAGGAGTCGCGACAGGCGGGAGAATTCCGGCCCTCACACGGTTAAACCTCTCCCAAGAAGCCTGGAGGAGGGAGGGTCCCCGCCCACGCAAACGGGGAGAACACCGTCCCCGGCCCCGCCCCCACCCCGCCCGGCC
>NW_011909641.1:0-1329 GCF_000151845.1 Pteropus vampyrus | reverse complement strand
TGTAGATCTCTTAGAGGTGGTTTTTGAAACCAGAGGAGATAGAATTAAAGAGAGATTTAAGGAGGGTCCAGCCCACCCCAGGGGCACCACATTGCAGGCACCCTGAGCTTTGCAATCACAGAAGCTTCTTGTCTCATCACTGGGATTTGGGCACATTGCTTTGTGGGTCTGAGCAATAACCTTCTAAGTTATAAATTGGGGTTAATAATACCTACTCATAAGGGTCTTGAGGAGATAACTGAGATAAGAACTTAATACCTAGCACAGTGTCTGGCTCATGGATACGTTTAATCCATGTTTCCTTTCTTCCTTTAAACCAGGAAGTTCTCAATCTCTGTACTAGCAACATTTGGAGCTAAAAATGCTTTGTGCAGGGGACTGTTCTGTACATTGTAGGATGTTTAGCATCATCTGTAGTTTCTACCCACCAGATGCTGATGACAACCAAAAATGTCTCCAGATAATGCCACATGTCCCTTGGAGGCAACCCCCCGCCCCTTCCATCACTGCTTTAAAGGAAGAGCAGGACTTTAAGAGCACAGAGGATTAAGGAGTAGTCTCAGGGTACAGCAGAGAAAAGAAAAGAATCACGATGTAATCCTCACCTCACTGTGGCTTTAGTGGCCACTCAGGAACCAGACGGAACCGAGATCAAAATGGGGCAAATCCTTTACCATTTCTAAGCCTAAATTTTCTCCCTTAAGGCTGTTGTAAGAGACCATGAAGACAAAATTCATGGAAATGAAACATTACAAATCACAACTATCTTGCCCTTTCAGAGAATTACCAGATTGTGCCCAGTAACTCAAGAATGTCACTTACCGTCTACAGTCATGCCACCCTGAACACGCCTGATCTCGTCTGATCTCGGAAGTTAAGCAGGGTCAGGCCTGGTTAGTACTTGGATGGGAGACCACCTAGGAAGACCAGGTGCTGTAGGCATAAAAAAAAAAAAAAAAAAAAAAGAATGTCACTTACCCGCTTCACATAACCAAACTGCACATGATGCCTGTGAGTTACTGCCCTTCTCGTTCCCACCTGCGGGTATATATTCTGAATTCGGCTTCTATTGACCGACCCCATCCCAGAGATATTTTTTATTAGGTGTATTTATCGTATGTGTGAACTGGGTGACAGACGATTATTTTTTTTTCTCATTTGATTTTTAAAAATTTCAAATTATACAGTACACTTGATGTTAGAGGAGAGTTGTACAAGTCTATGAAAGTTAACGCATGTGTACATTCATGTAACCACCTCCCAAATCAGGATTCAGAGCAGTCCCATTACCCCCTAACTCTCTTGTACAAATTCTTTTAGAGTCACATC
>NW_011909640.1:0-1463 GCF_000151845.1 Pteropus vampyrus | reverse complement strand
CATCCTTGTCTTCCTTCTGCAGGGAAAGAAGGGTTCTTGGGAGTCAGGCCTAAGGCTGATTTTTCCCCCACGGTTGGGTCCCTCCTCCCAACTCTTCCTGGCTTGCCTCCTGCTGTTTCTTCCGCTCCTCTTTCTCTTTCTCCTTGACTGGATCAGGCACTGGGATGTCCAATGGGGCTTTCAGATTGCTCAGGCTGGCTTCATTGAGTGCTGGCTCCTGGTGTAGATAGGGGGATGGCTGGAGGCAAAGGCATCCTCCCTCTCACCTCCTCACTCTCATGGCCCCCCTTGAGGGTACTGCCTTGGCCCCTACTCTCTAGCTGCCTGCCCAGCCCCAATACCTTTAAAAATGCATCCAACTCAGAAATCTTCTTGGGGAAATAGCTTCCGAGCAGGTTCTCTGTCTGAGTGAGGTAGGGGTGGGAAAGATGGGGGTCAGAATCAAATGCCCTTCCTAGGCAGTGCAGCAGGGCTGAAGCTGCCCAACAAGGAAGGGCTGAGCCATGGGAGTTGGGTAAGGATGTGATGCTGATGGGGTAGATCTTACCTTGGTACACAGGTCTTCACGGAACACATCGACCTGTGGGACACAGGCAGCCCTTCAGACACCTGGCTTTATGGCCAGTTCATTATGAGAGCTGTTCTCTTAGGGTTGTGTAGGGCCTGGCTTGGGAAAGGGTGGAATGGATCCCCACTGGATTTGGGGGATGAGAACATTCCTGGCGGTGAAGGGAGAGTGGTTCAAGTGAGAACAAATCTCTCAGGTCTCCTGGGCTGTGTAAGGAGAGGTGTAAGAGCCTTCTGCGACAGGGGCAGGGACGGAGTGCCCCGTGGAGCAGGCCCCGCGGCCCTCCATCCCCGTGTGAAAAGTAATGAGGTGGCAAGGCAGGTTCCGCAGCCCCTCTGTGTGTGGGCCCGGCCCCGGGCCAGCGGACTTCCCTTCCACGCTAGCTCTTCGCTTCGCCTCACCCCGCTGAACCTCGGCCGCCTTCCTTCTCCGGGTAGGCAGACCCCACTGGTTTCCCGCGGGCTCAGGTGCTCCAGGCACACAGGCTCACTTGGGCTCGATGACTGACCCTAACTCGTGTCTGGGGGCTGGGGAAGAGGGGGTAGGATCACGGACGCCCTTTTGGCGCCATGCCTCACTAATGGGCCCTTCTTCGAACCCGCAGCGCTCACCTTGGCTTGGGCTTCGGGCTGGACCCTGAGCATGGCCATGGCAGGGGCAGGGGGCCTAGCGCCTCACGAGGAGCGAGGAGTGGGCACCGCCAAGGGAAAGCGAAAGCAGCGCGCGTAACCCACACGGCCTTCCTGGGTAGCGGGGAGTGGAGGCACTGGAGGAGGCGGGGACAGGCCAGAGAGAAAAGAGCCAGGGGGCGGAGGAAGAAGGCTTATGAGGGGCTCCCCCTAGAGCTAGAGAGGAGCCTTTCCATCGACCTCCTTCGCCCGCCCCGCCCCCTCCC
>NW_011909639.1:0-1519 GCF_000151845.1 Pteropus vampyrus | reverse complement strand
CTGCTTAATAAATAACTTTTCAGGAAACAATCTGCTAAATTTCTATTAGTACCCAATAGAAATCTAAAACCATATTTAAGATGATTATAAATTTGATTTGCTTTTATACACCCTTGATTGGACGATAAACCATAAAAAGCTAACTTCAAAATTATTTTTTATTTTTTTACGCCTACAGCACCTAGTCTCTCTAGGTGGTCTCCCATCCAGATACTAACAGGCCCTACCCTGCTTAGCTTCCGAGATCAAATGGGATCGGGTTTGTTCAGGGTGGCATGGCCGTAGACTATATTTTCATTTAGATAGAAAAAAAACTGATGGCCTTTAGCAGATATGTACATATATGTTAAATGTATCATTAATATTCATCTTTATTAATTAATACCTTTCCTTATACCACATATATAAATAACTACTGAATTTTGATAGAACTTAGAAGTAGCAATTCTTTTATTCTGTCATTGCTCTCATAGTATATAGTTGAATGATCTCATCAGGCTACATATTGCAACTGAGTCAGTGAGAGGCTTCTGCTAGATAGCATCCATACTCTCTGTCATTCTAGAATTCTTTAATTTCTGTGTGAAGCAATTTTTTTTGATATCTCATCTTTTATTCAAATGCACCTTGATGTGATAAATGTGGAACAAAAGCTGATTCATCTTTAAAGTAATATGTCAAATCATGACATCTCTAATGAATAAAAAAGAAACACTACTCTGTCTTATATCCTGTTCGTTGAGATTATATGTTGCTCTACAAATAATAAAGATGAACATATATATCATACATGTATATAATTTTTCTAGACTATATGCTTATATCCATATTATTAAAACATTTAATGTTGTGAAATTACAACTAGCGAAAATTATCTAAAATATATGGATAATTTACTGTAGCAGGTACAGAAATTGTTTAACCCTCATAATTTAGCATGCAGGATAACAGTTTATAAACAAGTACATGTCAATAATTAGATTATCTCTTCATTCCCTGGGAAAATTTTACTTTGGGGACCTGTCTTATTGCCATTTTTAATATTAACTTAATATATTTCTATAATCTATTAATTTTAGTTATCAAAATTAGAATTTTGTATAAGAATCTATGTTTATTTTATTTTAATTTGTATGGGTTACTTTGAATGACATGTTGTTTTTTAATGTAAGCTTTTGTGTAATGATTTAGCACTTATACTTAGTGATCCCTTGCTATGAACTTTCTTACAGAATGTTTAATTTTCCCTCATTATTTTTATCATTTTAAGGATGATTTGAAATTAAATCATATAAGAAAATATGCTGTTCTAGGTAGGAAATATGAAGTTTTAGAGGTGCCTTTCATTCTACTTCTCTTACACAATAAAAGCTAATTCATGTAGGTTTTCTGGGTGGGTAAGTAATGTACTTCCATCTAAATCTGTACCAACATGTTGGTCAAAATGACTGGCTTAGTGATTATTATCTTAACTGAAGGCTGCCTAATATTGTATTTCACATATATTTTATATGTTATT
>NW_011909638.1:0-1869 GCF_000151845.1 Pteropus vampyrus | reverse complement strand
TTGTCACTGTCGCATATCCTAGTCTGAACTGACAGAGACAAAAAATGATTTTACAGGCTTTTCTGTTTATTTTTATTTTTTATCAGAGCTCTGGCTCCTCATTATGAGTCAGTTAAACAATGTTATCCTATATTCTGTTTAAAAAATATTTGTAAAGAATTAAATGCAAAAAAATAAACAGACTATTATTTACTTTTATTCACCAAACAAAAGCTATTAGTATATAATTTATTTTAACCTCAGTCTTATCTCTAAGTGATATTTAAACAGTTCTTTCTAATTTCCCTAAATACTTACTTACATTAGGGTCAGACCCTTCTGAATAAGGGTCAAAAACTTGAAGTTAGAATGGCCTCAAAGTGTTATGGCTTTTATTCAACCACTTTACTTTTGGTTTAAAAATTAGAGAAGGATCATTATTATAATTATTTTTCGGATGAAAATACTGTACCAGGTTCATCCTGTGCTGATGTTTGTGGCATAGGGAATTATGTGGGGCTCAGGTCAACAAAGGATAAAAGACACAGAAGCCTTTTTCCTTCTCCATCTGTAACTGTCTCCCATTCTCTCTCTCTCTCCCTCTCGTTCTCTCTACCTCTCAGTGTGTGTGTGTGTGTGCGCGTGCGTGCGTGCATGTGTGTGTCAAAGAGTACGATTCTTGGTTTTCTGATGAAAAAATGAATAACCTATGAAAAAGTTGCGGAGAAGTGAGATAAAGGGAATTGGAGCAAAAGCTGAAAAAGAAGAAAAGTAAGGGGTGGGGGGAAAGACTTAAGAAAGGAGTTGCCAAGAGTAGTCTGTGAGAATCCTGGGCAGAATAGGGTTGAGGTCACTGGAGAAAGTTCCATATAGAATAGTGGAACCCCTATTCTGAATCTATTCTCTGGACCCATGGAGTTTTATCTCCTTTTTAACAAAAATACCATTTATTAAACTCCCTTGCTGTACAGTCACTGTGCTAGGTATTTAACAAGGGTATGAGGAAGAAAAACAAAAGTACTATCTGAAAAAAGAAGAAGAAAATCATCTTTTCACAAAGTGCCATGAACTTTGTGTCATATCAAATGGCACTTCTGTTTTGGAGAGAACTTGTCTTGGTTCCTTTTGGAAGTACGAAGATAGAGCCTATTCCAGGGTAGAGCAGAAAGGGAAATCACTACACATATAAGTAATAGGATTTTGAGTTATCCCTGGAGACAAGAAACAGAGATGCCAGTAAGAGACTTCCAGTAGCTGAGGTGGCAAGGAAACTTTTAAGAGTCCTAAGCTTAGCATGCAAACTGTTTCCATGTCTACACTGTGCTTTAATTCTCTTCCATTATATCCATGTCGAATGTAAAATCTTTTATATATGGAAATCTTGCGATGTCTACACAGCAGAAGTGATGTGGAGAGAGAACAGCAGCCTCAGGAGGAGATGGCAAGACTGGGTCATGCAAGAATCCGGGATGAGGTAGTAAGCACCATCCCCACTCTGGCCGTCTAGGAGCGTCTTGCTGCTCAGAGTTTGATCCTGGAACCAGCAGCATCTAGCTTGCTAGCACCTGGGAGCTTGTTAAAAACAGAATCTCAGCGCCGCCACACACTCCCCTCCCCCGCCAAATTTATTGAATCAGACTCTGCATTTTCAAAAGATCCCCAAGTGATTCATATCACTTGGATATCTGGGATGCACTGCTTTTGAGAATGTGAAAGAAAGTGCTAGACTCTTCCCATAAAATTACAGTGGGGTTCACTAGATATATTACATTTTCTGAAAATGAGGATTTGAAACTAGAGTATCCTTGAAAGTGTTTGGAATAAACAAACAGAGGCATTAATTCTCACAGCTCCACTCCCTCAGAGCTAAGAACCATATCTGTTCTATTC
>NW_011909637.1:0-2493 GCF_000151845.1 Pteropus vampyrus | reverse complement strand
CTTGTACCTGTTCACTGAGACCTGAGAATATGCCCATGTCCTTCAGTATTCACATTTTTTTTTGGAGTGTTCCCCCAACCCCAGAACTTATGGCAGCCCTTCTGTTCTCCAAGAAGGTTCTGAATCTGAGGACCCAAGACTTGGCTCCCAGCCCTAACATCCTTCTCTTTTCATTCAAGGAGTCCACATCATTTCCTAAATTTCCTAGATTCCTAAGCCAGGTAGGCCTGCAAACTGAGCTCCACTATGACCTTTGCCACATTTACATGATTGATTTCTTACTGGATCAGATAAATAATTGCAAAATTACTCGCTACTCTTTTTGCAAACTTATAAAATACTGATGAGAAGCATGAAGACTGGAAAAGGCCAAAATTTATATAATGTTACATCTATGTGGTAAAACATGAGTCCAGAGCATCGAAAAGTTATTTGGAAGATATTAGTTATTAAACAAAACTTCACATGACTTTGTAAATAATAAATTCTGCTGTGGTAAGCCTGTATATGTAAAATAATGTCTGTGCATTACATATAATATATGTGTATATAAATGAAATATAATATAAATACATTTGTCAAAACTTTTGGCTTCATATGTTCTAAATAACTTGTGATATTAGTTCAAGTTTCTTCCCAGGTTGAATTTCTTCTTTCTTTGCCTTTACTGTGTTTTCTTCAGTAGCATTCATTGCTTCGGGAAAGAAATAAACTAGTAGAACACTTAACAGAGAATCGAATGTTTGTCCTTCGAGTAATAGATCCACTGATCTGGGCATAAGAGAGGACATTTAGAATAAAACTATCAGATTAAGAGTTTTTCTCACCTGTCAGTAGATAAAACTTTCCTAGAGAAAGGAAAGAATCAGGAGAGAGTGAAGAATTAGGTGTCTGCTAAGGGCTCTTCCCAAGTTCTGAGGGTGGAGGATAAGAGATACTTCCCCCTCCCCCTCCCCTTGACCCCTCCCTACCATAGGTTTTGGGGATAAAGGTCAGAGAGGCCCATAATATAGGATCTGGAAGAACTCAAGCATTTCCACAGGACCACCATGAAGTGAGATTAAGGAAAATAGCATTGAGGTGTATCTGGACAGGTGGGCATGAGTTAACCTAATGGACTTTCTTCAAAGCCCAGGGCATTAGGAGAGCAGCAGAATATTTTATGCAGCTAAGAGCCTGCATAGTTATGGAAGAGAACTTTAGAGCTAAATGATTTTGCAGTAGAAAATAAAGGATACAGCAGGGAAAGTTTATCCTGTGTGGAGCAACTGAAGACCAGGTGTGAATGAGAATGTATAAGTAGATGCAGTCAAGATACATGATTGCCATAACTGATGTTTCTTCCTTGGTTTTTACTAATCATCTTACAGTATATATTTCTGCAGCACAGTCTGATGATAAACGCTGTATTTCATCAGTTCCAGAATAATCTCAGCTATTGTCTCTTGAAATAATGCCTCTACCTAATTATCTGTCTCTCTTCTGAGATTTCAATGAAATGCATATAAGGTCCCCTTGATGTCTTTTCTATGTCTCTTACTTCCTTTTCTGTATTTCTCATCTTTGTGTCTTTGTGTTTCATTCTGGATAATGTACTGTGACCTGTCTTTCAGTCCACTAATTCTTTTTTTCAGCAGTGTCTAGTATACTGTTAAGTACTTTTATTGAATTCTTGATTTCAATTATCTAATTTTCAGTTCTGGGATATCTAAGTAGCCACTTGTTTCCTATTTTCTGCCAGAATTTTTAAGCTAGACTTTTATCTCCTTGAACTTAGCAAATACAGTTATGTATATCTTCATTTTATAATTCCAGTATCTGGAGCCTCTGGAGTCTATTTTTGTTGTCCATGGCTTACATTCACATTATCTGGTCTCTACATGTTCCTGGATACTTTGATTGTATGCTAGACATTTTTTGGCAAATAATTTTCCAAGCACAAAGTAACCAAATAATTTGAAGTAGAATGATGGTTTTTCCACCAAAGAGGATACTTAATTGCTCTAGCTACGTGTCTGGGGACACAAATAATTCAGTCCCAACTTAATCCAAGTTGCAGGTTTGATATTTCACCCCGTATGTCTGTAGTTCGTAAAAGGAATAGTTTGCTTCTGGCTTACCCTTACTTCTTGGGTTTAAGTCTTTGGACTACCAGTCCAAAGTGAGGGATAGTTTATGAAATCTCTACCTTGCCTGGCTCTAGACACTGAATTTTGTCTTCCCGGCTCTGTGAAGTTACCAAAACTACAACTTAGCCCCTTAGCTGCCTCTCTCCAATTGGCCTATACTTCCAATTCAAAAGTGACCCTGAGTACCAAACTTACCTATTTGGATTCCCATTCCTTCTGTATTTGGGACTGGTAATTCATCTTATCATATTGGCCCTTTGATGCTTCCAAGATTTTTGTCTCTTAAAATTTCATCAGGCTTTCTTAGTCATCTTTTGTGAGCAGATTGGTTCACATTACCTAGTCTGCCAGCAGAAGCAGAAGT
>NW_011909636.1:0-1788 GCF_000151845.1 Pteropus vampyrus | reverse complement strand
CACTCTGTACGCATTGTACAATATATGTTCAAATGTATATATATGTAAGATACACACACATTCTCATGCAGAGAATAAACTGAAAGCACACTAGAGTGAAATAGACATATATTATAATAAGATATGTCATTTATTATCATATCTCATTTATTTTTACAATTTTCATAATTTGTGAGAATCATAATTTATTTTAAAACATTATTTTAAAAACCTCTAACTACCATAGGATATCTTTGAGCCCAGTGTCACATAGCATGAGAGATTTACTGTTGTAAAAATACAGACTTGGAACAGTTGGAGATTAGCGTGTAACCAGGTGAGAAAATCATATATAACAAGTACCTGACAGCACACAGAGAGTCTTTTTATGGGCCAAAAGAAAGATTTGAACAATAATAGTCTATGGTTTAGGAGGAAAATGGTGCCGTTAATCTATGTGCTCACAGAAGCATTCAAGGAAGAAGTAGAATTTGAGCTTGGCATCGAAAGATAAGTCTGTCAATGGGATTAGATTTGGTTTATTTAGCCAAATACGGTAGGGAAAAGTATATTAAACAAGATGGAAATTTTATTCTCTCTCACACATAAAATCTGCCCAGGCACAGGCAGTCCAGAATCAACATGTGGTTCCATTGTCTTCAAGACACAGCTTCCTTCTATCTTGCTCCTTCTCCATCCTAATGCTTGACTTCTATGCTCGAGATTACAGCATAGTGTCCAAGTGATGCTGAAGATCTAGCTTTTATATCCAAATTCCAGGACTCAGAGACGAAAGCAGAGCATCTCATTCTCTCCTCTGAAAAGCCCTTTTGAAAGACCCCCAAAATGCTTCTACATATAACGTATTGGCTGGAAGTCAGTCATATTATAGCCACATCTAGTTCCCAGTAGGGCAGACGAAAGCATTCATTATTAGCATTCATTTTTCTGGGAGGCAGTGTTCTTCCCGCCAAGTTGTGTATGTGTTACTAAAGAAATGAAAGAAGAATAAATACATATTAGGCAACTGGCTGTTTCTGCCATTCTCCCCCATTATGATCTCTACATGTGTTTCTTCTCATGTACAGAACACCTCCTTCCTGCCTTCCTCAGAAAATATCCCTGTGGTCTCATGCAATTACTACATCTACTCCAAGTCCATAGTCTCTGGATGAGATCTGTTTCTTCCTTAGATCCAGAAGTGTCATCCAGCACTATAGACACTGGAAACAAATCTATTTGTCCCCATAACAACCAGTGGAGGCAGCAAAGAACAACTTAATAACAATCGCTATTCAGAAAAAGAGACAATTTTATTACTGTGAGAAGTGATATGTAAGAAGTACTGAGTGCTGTGGGGGCATAGAACAAGAGGCAATTATTTCAGACTGGAAAGATCTGGAAATGCTTTACAGAGAAAAAAATCTAGATCCCAATAAATGGATGTACCCTCGATAAAAATTATAACTAAATTGATAATGATATTAGTGATAATAATGATAACAACTGTTAACAAACATTTGCTGTATTTCCTATGCTTCATGTATCCTTCTTATCTCTCTACATGTGTAATCTATTTATTTATTGTAACAATCCTACCATACAAAACGTTTATCTGCTTTTTAGAGTGAGGATAAGTATCATGTTCACATTTACCCAGGTAGGGAGGAACAAGGCTGTGATTCAATTCCAGTCAGTTGGGCGCTGTGCTCTTTACTATAACAGACTTCTTATTTTGCTATTGACATAAATAGAGGGAATTCTCAACAAAAGTTTTTGAAGCATTGTAAAGAATATAATAGAAACTAG
>NW_011909635.1:0-1549 GCF_000151845.1 Pteropus vampyrus | reverse complement strand
GACGGACGCCCCCGCTGCACAGCTGGGGGGCTCAGGCCCGGAGCCCCCCAGACTCCTGGTAAGGGACTGGGGTCGGAGGCAGAGATGGGGCGGACGTCTCCCATCACAGGGGCCCATGACCCAGGGTTCCCTTGACCCCTGAGGGTGTCCTGAGACCCCATCGGGGCCACTGGGCAAGCGCTCCCACCACCTCCGTGGCCTTGGGCAGCTCCTATGCACAGGGCGTGGCGACGACCCCAGACCCGCTCCTCACGCATGCTCCCATACCCCAGGCTGCGTCAAACCTCGACCCACGGGAGACCCAGCCTCTCTAGGGCCAGGAAGTCACATGCTGGCTCAGGGTGAGCAGAGGGCCAGCACAATGCCAGCCAACTGCCTCTCAGGAAGCCGGCGTCCCCCAAGGTCTAGTCCCTAGGCCTTCCTCCCAGACCCTCACCGGGGGCACCATGCCGCTCAAGGGGCAGGCCTGCTGCTTCCCACCCTCCCGCTCCCCGCCCCCGCCCCCCCCCACAGCAGGAGGTGTCAGGAGCCAGTGAGACACAACAGCTGCTCCACACACAGGGCGCCCAGCTTTGGCTGGTGGCTCACACTCAGTGACAAGGCCCCGCCCTGGTACACCTCACCCCGCCCACTGCAGCCACAGGGCACCATTCATCTGGGGCCGTTGTAACCAGGGGCGATTGCAGTTGAAACGTGGGGAGGGGTAGGGAGAGGGAGGAGACTCAGCTGAGGGTGGCCCCAACACTAGAGTGGCCTCAGGGGCTCTGTGTCCCCTCCAGAAGCCAGCAGGCCCGCCTGGCGCCCACGACACCATGCTGCCGGCTGGTGTACAGTCTGGTCCTGGAAGGTCTCCCTCGGAAGTGCGGAAGTGACCTGCGCCCTGAGCCTCACCTCTGCCCCCCACCACCCTGCAGCCAACACCTGCCCATGTGCCCGGGGTGGCTACAGTGAACCACCCAGCAGACAGGCACCTCCGGGCGGCCAGGTGCCCGTCCAGACGATGCAGGGGACGGGTGCGGGTCTGCTTCAGAGGAAATGACCGCATGCCAGCCCCCCGCCAGCCCCGAGCCTGGCCGCGGGGTGGGGGGGGCAGCGGCGCGTGTTTGGGGGTTAGCAGCGTGGTGACAGTGCCCGGGCAGCCCCGCCCCTCGCGGGGCCCTGCGCAGGCGCACAGAGCCCGGGCAGCCGGGTCACGGAGGCAGGTGCAGGGACGAGGGGAGCCCTCGCGAGGCGACGCGGAGACCTCAGAGAAGGCGACCCACGACATAGCCAAGGGCAGAAAAACCCAAGCGCCCACAGCTCATGAGTGGACAGACGCGCGGAGTGGACAGACGCGCTGCGCCGTCGCAGCCGCACAGAGGCCGGCGGGCGAGCCCCGCGCACCTGCATGAAGGACGCGCGACGCGGACGGAATGGTCACCCCCGTGACACGGGGCGGCCCGGCCGGCAAACCTGCAGAGACAGGAAGGGGGTGTGGGGCCACCAGGGGCCGCGGGGACAGGGGACCGAGCGCCCAGTGGCCGCGGTTTCCCTCGGGGGCGACGAAGCG
>NW_011909634.1:0-2284 GCF_000151845.1 Pteropus vampyrus | reverse complement strand
ACTATCTCTAATAACAATTTTTCAATCAATATTAGGGGCCTTGCCAGTATGAAATCTGAGCTGAGAAAGTTAGCACAGGTTGGGGAGGGCACACTGGGCGGGGAGCAAAGGAGAGGAGGTGGAAACAAGGTTTGAGCACTGAAGCTTTCAATCAAACCAAAGGTTTAGAAAATATAGATATATATGCATGGTGGATTCGCCATCACTGTGAGTCTATTCCCCGTAGATTTTTCTCTTAACTGATAATTCGGTCAGTCACATTCCTCAGAGGGAGGTCATAGGTCACCCCAGCCCCTGTCAGGCCTCAGAGAAACCATTTCCATTTTAATGCCACAGCTATAATCTATCAAAGATGTGATGTACAAGATACAATGAATTTAAGTGGTCTTCATATATCACTGAGCTTTCATGCCTTCACCTGGGTAATAGTCTGAATTACTCTCCCTACCTCACAATCTGTCACCCCCAGTAAAATAACTGCCATGCTGGTGTTAATGGCAGATTTGTCCAAATTGGGGCCACAGTAGCCAAAGTCATTCTACATCATAAACTTTAGTATTTAGTGCCTAGCCTGGAAAGGACCCATAGCTTAAAATTCTTCTGTAAATAACTCTATACAGAGGCTCTGCTCATGTTTTTATTTATAAGTGCTAAAATAAATCTGGCTGGGGCTGCACATAGTCTGCCTTCTCTGTTTTTCTGTATCTAGTCCTCCGGTCCTCTTTCTTCCAAGCCCATCTAATCTGACCTGTCACTTTTCCCCGGAAGGTACCTAACAGACACAGATCTCTTCCTTAGACAATAAACACAGCGGAGTTCAGAAGACTCAGCTCATAGTTAGTGACCTTCTCTGCAACTCGACTATTAACCCTTCTTATTTTACCACTAGGTAGTAAAAGTCCTCTAATTTTACCACTAAGTAGTAAAAGTTGCCGACACATATATCTCCTGCCTAAAATCTCCCTGGCTGTGAGATTAGTGCCCTGCAAAAACCTCCAGAGGCATAGGTCTCAAGTGTCCCCCTTATTCAAGATTCATGCATCCCTCTCTGATTCTATTCTTTTAAAAAAAATGTTTATTTTTTAATTACAGGTGACATACAATATTATATTAGTTTCAGGTATACAACATAATGATTAGACAGCTATACGCTTTATGAAGTGATCACACTGGTAAGTCTAGTACCCACAAGTCATCTTACATAATTATTACAATATTGACTAGATTCCCTATGCTGCGCTTTGCATCCCCATGATTCTATTCTTTTCACTAGTTCCATGGTCTAGCATCGCCAATATCCAACCTTCTATTTTATTTGCAACCTTAGATCAAGGGATAGAGACCTGGGTTTAACCCCAGTGTCTGAGATTTGGCAGAATTATTATAAAGGGATGATACCCATCCTAACCTGGACAATATTTACCATCCCACCAATAAGTACATATGGTAGAAAAGACTATATAATGGTTGATCATTTAGGTACTATAGTTGCCTACAAGCACTCATCTCACCAAGGCTCCTGTATAAAAAGCTTATAATAATATATCGCCTATGTTTGAGAAACTCAAAGTACTGAGGTGATACTGAGGGGACCTTGGTTTCTATGCATTAGTCAAACATGATAAGAATACACACTCTAAATGAAATTTCATAATATATTACAAATCTTCCAAGAAACAGACAGCGTCATTTTATTCATAGGTCATCTGTACTATAGTCACCCAATGCTTATAATTAGTAATTATTGATAAATGTGTGAAGAATGTTAGGTTTTTTTTAGTTTTATTTTTAAATCAAACTCTGCTTCTAAGTCATTTATAGCCTTTCTTACCTCATTCACATATGAAAATTGAGGCCATTAAGACCTGTACATATTTACCTCTCAAGGCTATGATAAGGATTAAGTAAGGTTTATAAAATAAATGTCTTGGGCAACTCAATCTTTCCACAGGTTATGGATTTCTAGGAATGGAGGCAAACCTGTCTAAAAAGCTGATGGCTTGGTTAAAATGCCAAAAAAGTCAATAGAATTGAAATTATTTAAGAAAGGTTCAGACAGAACATGGAGCAGCGATTATTCCTTCAGGTTTCAGACTGCTTGGGCTTAAGCAATAACAAAAGAGTCTGGCCCTTCCGCTTCTGACAGTGCTTTCATTAAGGTAAGCAGTATATTATTCATGCTGAGGGCTTCTCCAGCAGGCTCTGTTTGCTTCCACTTTACCTGGGCATTTTTGCAGTGAATTGTACACTCAGGAGATTTAAATTAGAAATATGCTCCCAGCCC
>NW_011909633.1:0-2402 GCF_000151845.1 Pteropus vampyrus | reverse complement strand
CTATGCTTTATTAGTCTTTCGTATATGGAGGTTCTTCTGTTGTTGTTTTTCCTAGAAGGTCTCAGAGGAATGTTATACTGCCACAGATGGAGTTTTAATTGTCAATGGATAATGTAAATATATGGTGAAAGAATGCACTATAAAATATAGAAAACGAAGATAAATGACAGGCATTCACGTAGAGTCAAGATAGACATTATTTTCTATAATTTTTAATTATAGCAAAAAATCAGATAAAGCCAAACTAAATTTGGAGGAAATATAGGATGTAAAAGACTGTACATTATACTTCCTGGGTTTTGTATGCCCAGACAATGTGTTTCAATGAGCCATATATATGGGGAATGTAATCCCAAATAAAAGGAGATCAATTTCTGTGGATATCCATACAGAATGAGGAGAAAATCAGTTTATTAAGGACAGGCATAAAAAACAAGGCACTTTACATTTATGTTTAGGATGGCCATAAATACATTTATTTTAGTTAAATTTATCCATTTTACCATATTGAAATATTTCCAAAGTCCTGACGGCCTTTACCTAGTACTGTTTCTTTATTTTTTTTCTTATGGTATTTATTCATCAACTTTTTATATAGGCTGTAACCTAATTATTATATGTTTTAGCAATCAACCCTCCCCCAGTTCCCCAGCTATCTCCTATGGCTAAAATACAGGCTCCAAGAAGCAAGAGTTTTGGATTTTTATTCACTAATATTTCTGTACTTCTGAGAAGGGTGCCTGGCTCATAGAAAGCATTCACATTAAATATATAAATTAATAGTCTCTAATTGTTATTTTTAAAATGTTTTCATGTATTAAATTGAAAAATGTTTATATTTCTTAAATTATATACAGTATATGAAAATGCTCTATCAAGAATAATTTTATTCAAAAACATTTTTTAAGCACACTGCTAAGTACTTATTCATGTTTTTAAACATGTTATTTTTTTTTCCTTTCATATTCTGCTAGTTCTTCTACAATGTCAATGTATTCTAATATTCAGCACAGGTTATAATTCTAGTCCTCACCAAAAGGACATACTTGGTCTGTGCTGGTTAGTCAATCATTCAACTAGAGCTTGGTGTAGGCCCTCACATCCTTATTAAACAAATAAATCACTAAACACTATGGACCGTGATGTATTCAATCAAACACATTGAGCTTAAAGAGCCTAGAATGAAATGGGGTGGATAACACAATTACTAAAATTCACCAATGGTCAGCAGTGTAGAATCTCACACCTATATTTTGTCATCACAACCTAAGTTTTATTCATCGGAATGGAGTTTCATTAAGTATTCTTATTATGTTTAGAAGGAGTTGTTAGCCTTAAAAACAAATATATTTGATAAGGTTGTCAAACATAGAAAATAACTTTAAGAGAGATCCGAGGTTGAGAGCAGACATATCAATACTTACCCAACAAACTGCATAATCTCTTGGTATCCTTTCCTATTCAAATATTTAAAAAGTGTTCAGATTCTCAATACTTGGAGAGGAAAGGTAGAGGATCATGATCACGTGGGTTTGAGATTCTAACTAGAAAAAAGAATGTGGAATAGATTTTTTTTAAAAAACAAAATAATAATCCACTTAGAAGTGTACTGATATCCTCCTCAACAGTTATTACCAATTTGCAGTTCTGGCACGGAGTGGCTGCTGATAGATATTCCCTGAATGAATGAGTACATAAATAAGGGCACAGAAAAAATTATTTTCTTTCCTTTTTTTTGCAAATTAAATCCATCAGAATTTCACATTTTCTATATGAAATTTAACAAAACTGTTAGATATATTTAATTCATATACAGTAGATATGTTTAAATTTATAATATTTTAAACATTTTGAGAAATTATTTTTATATTCTCATGTATGATTCACTATATTATCACTATATTAATATTCACTATATTAGATATAAATAATTAGTTTATGCAAAGATACTAACAATGTTGCTATAAGACAGGGTAGCAGCAAATAAAGAAAAAAATTAACAAATAATACTCTGTGTCAAATTATCTGTAAACTTGTAAGAAACAATAAATTCCAAGTTGGCACACTTAATCATACCTAGAGAAAACACATATTTATTTTTTATTGTCTATTAAAATGCAGGCACAATATTTTTATGTCATATATTTTTATATCATCCCAATATCTCAAAACTACTTAATTGTTTTCTTAAATCTGATGAAAAGTAAAAATACATTCATGTAAATATAAAGAGATGTGGCCACTTTAACGTTAGATAATTCCAAAGGAAATGTTTTCTGTAAGAAAATCTGATTCTCAATTGATTTATGCAAAGCAATTTAATGGAAAATTATTTCTAAGCAGCCGTGGAGTAAAGTCAATATTTTTTAAAAGTCCACATAAGAGATAAAGGTCCTAGAATG
>NW_011909632.1:0-2209 GCF_000151845.1 Pteropus vampyrus | reverse complement strand
TAAAATCACCAAATAATAGAATTAGTCTAAAGGAGGCCTTCATTACTGAATTCTGCCAGATACAATGTCAACTGCATCAGATCTTGCATCCTGTTTCTATCAGTTACTATGAGAAGCCCAAAGCCCACTTGGACTATTGGATTCTCATTCCCATATGGTTCTGAGTAACTCCTAAGTTGGATCCCATCTCCCCTTTGCCCCATTTTTAAAAAAAAAAAACACTAATCTGTCCTTTAGAATATATTTGTCATAAGCAAAAGCACCTCAGCTTTAAAGCTCAGCATTATCTCTGTCTCTCACTTTTTCTTTTTCTTAACTATTACTGAAGTCAAATACAAAATATAACATTTTGCCTCTATCCTAGATAGGTGAATGTTTCCTTTCCATACTCTTTGAAGCACTGGGCTGGGAGATAGTATAGATATACTACCCACTCCTCATTGTTGCTTTCAAATATTTCTCCCTTCCAGTCCCTAAAGAGCCACAGCTTTACAGCTCATACCATCAGATCATGCCAACTACCTGCCCCTTTGCACAGCTCAAGTTGCTTCTCTTAAGTCACTGAAGATTTTCATATCTGGGTTGCCGTCATTCTCTCCAGATTACTCCATTCACGATTTTTGATGGGTTCCATATGTCAAGCAGAGGATCTCTTTAATGCCCTTGTTTCCTTGATTTTTCCTTCTCCTATGGTCTTATCTCCTTCCTACTTCAGCTATTTATCCTCATAGTTGCACTTTCAACTTTGTTACTATTTCCAATGTCTACCTTCCTTTTTAAATTTTAATTTCAGGCCTTCTGCCTCCTATGTATCTAGCTTGTTCCCTGCAAAAATACTTTTACCTGTTAAGACTTATACTTCTTTGATTATATCACTTTTTAAATATCCATTAATGCTCACATCTTTACTTCCTGCTTACCCATATTAGACTTCAAGGTTTATGGCAGAGACTACTTAGTTGCCCCTCCATATTCGTTCTCTCTGTCTTCTTTAATATTTAGCTGGTCACTCAGCCACTCAGAGTAAAGACTACATTTTCCAGCCTTCCTTGTAGCAATGTATGGCAACACAACCAAGTTCAGCCTAGGGATGGAAACTGGAAATTTAAGTGTGGTTTTTAGAAATTGCCTTTCAAAAGAGGGATACTTTCTTCAACCTTCTTTCCTACATTCTGAATCAGATATGGACTTTACGGCTGAAGCTTGAGTGAACATCTTAGACTATGAGAGGAATCCTCTTCACTGTGAAGCAACAAGATAGAAGGAGCCCGGATCACTGATATCACAGAACACCATACTAACCTTGAACTACTTCTAACTGGACTATTTCATGTGTAAGAAAAGTAAGCTCCCATCTTGTTTCAAGTCCTATTATTTTGGGTATTCTGTCATGTGTACCAATACCTAATCCTAATCAATGCAGGAGAAAGTGAGGAAGTAAGAAAATATATTATGAGGTCATTTTAATAACTCAAGTGAGAGAGAACGGTGGCTTGGACTAGGTGGCAGCAGTGGAGGTGGTAAAAATATACAGATTCTGAATATTTGATGCAGCAGAATGTTTGTTTATGACAAGTAAAGGAAAAAGTCAAAATAATCCAAAGGTGTGATCCTGGGTAACTAATGATACTATAAACAAACAAATAAGCAAAAATGGGACCACAAGAGGAGAAATAGGTTTGGAAGGAAAAAGGACAAGCTCACTTTAGATGCTGTTGTTTTTTGTTTGAAGTGCTGTGGATTAATTTTATACCAGGGGTATCCATAGTTAGAAAGCTTTATGTACACTATACAAAGACGCACTAACCTTACTATCACTGACATTGTAAAATTACACACTGGATACTTTTTGTTTGGCATTGCTTCTCTACTTAAAAGAATATGTTCTTTTTTTTCTTTCATTCTTTTTTTTTTTTTTTTTAAAGGGACTGAATCCAAATTCTCTTGAATGAAATTATTTTGGTAACTTTGGCTGAGTATTATACAGCCTGGAGGTTATATTACAAAATTACCACACATTTGGCACCACTGTTTAGGACAGCCTTTTATATGAAAGGCCAAAATTAGCATAGGAACCAATGAAGAATATAGCATATCCTCTTTTTGTATCCAAGGAGCAATCTTTCTGTGTAGATATGTTGGCAAAACGATGCTTACATTTAGGCCTACTTTGAAAATTAAAGCAAAAAGCGTTCGTTTTGGGAATGAA
>NW_011909631.1:0-3002 GCF_000151845.1 Pteropus vampyrus | reverse complement strand
ATTTTTCTAAAACCTTAATTCTTTCTAAAATGGAAGACTATTAGAAAACAAACCTGCACAATGTATTTTCGTAAGAACATTTTTTATGAAAAAAAATAATAATTTACTTCAAAGATCTAAATCTGAATAGAATTTTCTCTTTGACAATTTCTTACTCTACATGCTTCCCTGGGTCCTCTCTCCTTTCTGAACCATCTTCTCCCAGTTTATCCTTCATGGAGTCATGAGAACAGGCTACCAAAAACTGCAGCCTTCATAGCACCACTCTCTGGTTAAATTAACTCAGCAGATACCTAACGTCAGCTTTAGAAAAGCATATAACTCACAGCATAATCTCTTGTCTTTTTAATGCATCAGCCTCATTTCCTATCTTTCCCACCTCCTTATACTGCAACAATGACTTACTTTGATTCATATTAGCATACCATAGTATTTCATGGCCTCCATTAATTTTTCACTCTGCTTTGAGTAGCATAGACCTTTCTGCCTTTGTTCACTTGGTGAGCTCCTATTCACCTTTCAAACCTTTGTATTAGTCAGAGTTTAACATAGAAAATAGAAACAACTCTGAGTACGTCAGACAGGAAGGCGTTTAATGCAAGAAATTAAGTGCCAACAAAACTATCGAAAGTATGTAAGGAGCGCAAGTCAAGGACCACCAACAAGCTTTCAGATCACAACATTGCAGGTATAATCCAAAAATTGGGAGCTGCTGCTGACAGTCCGAGGTCAGAAAGCTACAAAACTACTACCAATGTCACAGCTATCCCAACAGCCAAGACTGATGACTTGGTAATGAAACAAGGAGTCTGATCACTGTAAAAACCAATGTTTACTGGATCTTTATATGTTGGCTGCCATCACTACTAATGGAAAAAATGACTCTATTCTCTCCTGCTTTGCAAAGTTTGTACTAGAGCATCTCAGTATACTTTTTAGCCTTCTAATCCCTGAAAAGGTAAAGGGACATTGAGGAGGTAGAAATAGATGCTGAAAGTCAGTAGACAGTATCCTCTTTTAAGCCCTTCTCTGGACTTCCACGCCCTAAGAGTCTTCCCTCTCCTGTATCACCTCTGCTCTTTACCAAGCATATTCTTCTATTATCTTAGTAGTCTCACCTATTGTAATATTTGTGGATATATTATAAAGACCTAATTATTATTTATTCACCTTTTTTAATCCCTATTGCCTAGCATAGCCTCCTCTGGCATATAATATGCCTGGCACATTTTATTTCACCAAATAGTATTAAGTAGCACTTTCATTTGCAAAAAATATGAACTTGAAAAGTGAAATTTTCAGTTTCAATTTCCTCTTTTAGTTCATTCAAAAATACAGAGTTGGGAAACGATGACATTCAATTCTATTGAGAATTCAGTAGATTCTTCCTTTGTTGGAAGAATAATATGCTAGGATGCTATTCAATTAAAAATGCGAATTTCAGGATTCTTTGGTTCTAGTAGATATTTTACTCATTGTACTTTCTCCAGTGATCAATTTGCTCATCCTATTGTAGAATAGAAAATCAAGCATCCTATTGCACTTATGTAAATTATAGTGCATTTATGCATTGTGTTAAATAACCTCTAAGCATGTTTATAAGCCTAACAAGTAAAAACACAGTATGCAATTTGAATTTATTTTTTATGTTCTAATATAGACCAAGTGTCAAAAGAATGTTCAGAATATATTTTATGTTCCATTCATAATAATTTCTCCATTAGAGTGCAGTAGGTAAAGAGGAATGTCTATATCTAGCTTCTCATATCTCTGGAGTAGGCTGATCTACTTTCACAATGCAGCCTAGGTACAGGCCTGTGATTGTAAACTACCAAGTCATGTATCAATAGCAACAACAACAAAAAAGCCAAAAGACACACAATATTTATTTGAACTCCATACAAATAACCAGCTATCCACTGGAGGCTTGATTAGAGAGAAATTAGGATATAATAAAATGAGCAATGCCTTTTAAATACTGAGCTAGAAATGTCATATGAAATATGTCATGTAGTAAGAGAATATTTTATAGCTAAAAAAGAATTTACTTTTTAGTTTCACTTAAAATCAGTAATAAAAATCAAAAGTAAAATTTGTCTACTCTAGAGAAAAATTAAGAGCAGACATTGCAGTTATCAGTCAAAAAATTAACAGCAGGGGATACAACTGTCATCATTAGCTCTCAGGTCCTTTTAAATGTTGCTCTTGATTTTTACAAATGAAGAAACTGAGGTACCTAGACCTTATGCTGAGAATATGAAAGAAGCAGAAAACATCAGTGTTATGGCCTAAATGTCTTTGTCCTCCCAAAATTCATATGTTGAAACTCTACCCCCCCACACACCCCCCACACCCCCAGTGTAACTGTATTTGGGGATGAAGTAATTAAGGTTAAATGAGGTTATGAGGGTGGTTGGGAAGGAAGCTGATCTGATAGGATTAGTATCCTTATGAGAAGAGACACCAGAGGACTCTCTGGAGTCACAGAAGAAAGGCCATATGAGGAAACGGTGAGAAGGCAGCCATCTGCAAGCCAGGAGGAGAGCCCTGATCAGCAACAACAATCCTGCCACCATGATCTCAGACTTCCGGCCTCCAGAGCTGTGAGAAAATGCATTTCTATTGTTTAAACCACCTGGTCTGTGATACTGTTACAGCAGCCCAAGCAGACTAACACAATCAGCAAGCCAAGCAAGATTCTTCCCCACTCCTGCTCTCATCCACACACTCATCATGCTTTCCACAAAAAGCTGATGGCCTACGAAGCAGCATATGAAAAGAGGCTGAAAATACTAAAGCTCTTATGTCCTCCTATTAAGAAAAAATGCCATACACATATTTTGTCCCTCTTAGATTTCTCACACTTAAGGCTGCTCCTGATATAGATATTTATACAGATAAAATTACCATTAACTGATTTCATATGCAGAAGGATGTTGTGGTAAGACCATTACACTGTGCTTTAGCCACCTAAGGAAACCCTGAACCACACGTCCTTGTTA
>NW_011909630.1:0-1968 GCF_000151845.1 Pteropus vampyrus | reverse complement strand
ATACCTGATAGCTATAAAACTTGTCATTATGAGTTTAAATATTCCTTTTGACATATCAATTGGTTTTTAATATCAGGCAATGAGTATTTTATGAACGGTTTAAATATAGAATAGTATTCTGGAGTTAGACTAGGCTGGTTTTCATTTTTAATTGGACCCATTCTCTTCTAGCTATTTGTGTACTCTGGAAATTTATTTAATACTGGACCTAAGAGTTATTTTTTGGATGTGAAAAATATATAATTCTGTCATCCTTAAAAATTTATAAGAATAATGGCAAATTTATGAACCTTGACCTAAGTGTCAGAGATCTGGGCTTTAGTACAAATTCTGCTATTAATTAACTATAAGATCTTGGACAAATAAAGTGAGAAAACATATGTGAAATGATGTAAAAGGAAAAAAGTAATGATCATATGTCAGACTTTATTATAACCAACAGTCAACAAAATGATACCTGATTGTCTTATTTATAAAATGTCTTTTTGTTTAAAGAAATAATAGTATTTTAAAACCTTAAGTACCACTTCTAAGAGAATCTTCTTTTAAATTCTTCTTACCAGAGTGATATTATATCATATTGTCATATCATATTTCTGGGCTGCTTTATGTCAGGCTTTTATTTTACATGAGTGTGCATGAATCGTGCAGTGTGTGTGTGTGTGTGTGTGTGTGTGTGTGTGTGTGTGTGTGTGGTGTGTGTGTAATGTGTATGTAGTGTTCTAGTGGTATGAAACTTTACTTTGATTTATGTTTTGTTTTAAAAACTGGAGCTCTCTGGACATAATCTAGGGCTTAAACAACAACAACAAAAAACCCTACGCAATATATACTTATATTTTTAACCCTCAGCATTCCAAACTATATATTGGAGCAAAGAGAACTGCCAGCCCTCCTCACATTTTTGCGATGGCTGACTTAGGCTACCAGTCTATGGTGACGTATAGCTCAGACCAGGTAAGGAGTCTCATGTTCTTAGAAACTCCGCTCTTAGTCTCTTGTGTGTCAGCTACGTTTTGTGGGGATAAAGCTTTCTTACAGTTTCCTTCTCTCACTGTTCAGTGCATTGTGATTTCTGGAGAAAGTGGTGCTGGAAAGACTGAAAGCGCTCATCTTTTGGTTCAGCAGCTGACGGTGCTTGGAAAGGTACAGGCTAATTTTTCTGTGCCCTAACAAATATTTGTTGGATTTTAGAACCTAGTATGGCTGATTAGATTAATATTCACTAATTCTCACATTTAATAATGTACAGAAATTATAAAACACTTGTTATCCTTTATTAATTTAAAATATAATCAACAATATAAAAAGCAATGCTGTGTTTTGAGGATATTCTAACTTTTCTTAACTTTTAGTCAGCAAAGCTTTGTAACTGTGATTTTCTCTCTTTTTAGCCCCATCGCAGTCACTAAATGCTTTTTTTTTTTAATTTTCTCTCTTTTTGTTGCTAACAGGCCAAAGAGAAGTTGCTATTACAAAAATCAATTGTATTTTTATAATTATACATATATACCAGAAATGATCAGTTGAAAATTGAAATTTAAAAGTATCATTTACAATAGCATCAAAAAACATACACTATTTAAATCTAAATCTTATAAGGCAAATGGAAGAGTTATATGCTGAAAAGTAGAAAAAGTTGATAAAATTCAAAAAGACCTAAATAGAGAGATATACCATGTTCATGGATTAAAAGACTTAATATTATCAACATGTCAATTCTCCACAAATTGATCTGTGAAAAAAGAACATTACCTGATTTTGAGACTTACTATGAAGCCGCAATAGTTGTTAGATACAACATAAAAAGCATAATCCATAAAGGAAAAAATTGAATTTCACAAAATTAAGAACTTCTGTTCTCTGAATGACACTGTTAAGAAAGTGAAACCACAAGCTACAGACTCAAAGAAACTATTTGCATGTCACATATCTAATAAAAGATTGTATCCTTAATATATATATATA
>NW_011909629.1:0-1375 GCF_000151845.1 Pteropus vampyrus | reverse complement strand
TTCCAAAAGAGGGCATTTGGTTCCTGAGACCCAGCTGGCAGTGTTGGTAATGGCCTGGCGAGAAGGCGCTCACTGGGCACGTCTGCTGTGTAGACAGTGCCAAGAAGAAGCAGGTCGGCGGTGGGGCCATCTCGGGGTCTTCCTCTGCACACCACGTCCCTGTATCTTAAAAGTTAGACTTGTGTGCTATGCTAATTTATTTCATTCTTTGTATACTGAAATATTGATTGGTTCACTTTGCCAAAATTCAGCTCCTTTTTTAAGATTAGGCAAAATGATAACTTCCTTAGTAGTTTCTCAGATTGGACTGTTGACCCCTTAGCTGTGTCTCTACACATGGTTGATGATGCTGAGGACAAAATAGCAGTTTTCAATCTCCTTAGTTTCAAGTTTTTGACAATCAAAAGTTGTGAAATTGGTGAATTTGTGTACGAAATCTCTAAATATTTGTAAAATGCGAAAGAACTATTTTCAGATGTTAATATGACCTTTGAAATATCTTATCTCAGTATTTAAAAAGCTTCATTTCATACCGCATGGCTTATTTGAATTAGTGTGTGGGAGGAGAATCAAAGAAAGTCATTTTGTATTAGGAAAAGAAAGAAAAGCGAACTAATTCTACAGCGCGGAAATGGCTCCTTTTGAAAGGTGTCCTTCACTCGCCTTTGTTTGAGGTTAATTATATACTTTTAAAATTACTTCCCACAGGAATGATTTTTGACTCATGAGTTATTTTTGTATGTATATGTTACCCCTCCAAATATTTGCCATTTTACTAAGAAAATAGTAGTCAAAAGCAACATTTCTTTGCTAGTATCTACAGGCCTTTTTTTTTTTTTTTTAAAAATTATAAGAACAATACAGCTGTCCCCCATTATCTGCAGGGGATACGTTCCAAGACCCCTAGTGGATGCCTGAAATTGTGGGTAGTAAGTACTAAACCCTATATATACTATATTTTTTCCTATACACATACACCTATGGTAAAGTTTAATTTATAAGTTAGCACGATGAGGGATTAACAAGAACTAGTAATAAAATAGAACAAGCTGTAATAAAAGTCATGTAAATGTGGTCTGTCTCAAAATATCTTATTCTACTGTACTCACCCTTTTTGTGATGATGCCAGATGATACAGTGCCTATGTGGAGTGAGGTACTCAGAATGGTGTGCAATGGAGAACTTATAAATTCTTTATTTCTGGAATATTCCTTTTAATATTTTCAGACCTCAAGTGACTGTGGATAACTGAAACTGTAGAAAGCAAAAACGTGGTTGAGAGGGAACTACTGTATAACAACAAGGCAACTTTGCAAAAGAAAGAAATAATGCCCTCAGTCCTACGAAAGTCTTTATTTAGTACTTTCCCTTTTAC
>NW_011909628.1:0-1522 GCF_000151845.1 Pteropus vampyrus | reverse complement strand
CCTCATAAGGAAAGCATGGCATTGTGAAGCTAATCAGGCTGATTTTATGTTTCTCTTTCCACTTAGTCTCTTAAGAAAAAAAAATTGGAAATGGGTTAAAACCAGATTATATAAAAGCAGTTTTTAGTATTAAAATGAAGTGTATATATTTAATATATAGTTTTCTTTCCTTTTTTTTTTTTAAAGCCCACAGTTAGTGGCAATGTATACTTCTCTCTCTGGCTCTTTATTTAACCTTATTCTTGGCCTACTGTCCACCAAAGGGGATACAGATTTCTGGATAAAAGTTTAGGAGGGGAAAAATCTGTAAATGACTGTTTTCTCAAGGTGAATAGGGAAGTGTAGCTCACATGGGGTCCACGAACCCTGGTACCTTATAAAGTGGCATTGAAAGCTCCTTGAGAGTCAGGAACTTTTCCATGACTGCTTTACCTAGGAGTGAAAGACCAAGCTGAACTTGTCCTGGGCTGGATACTCAGTGGTACTCAGTAAATATTGGTTTAACATCTTTCCTCTTTTTCAGCACTTGCATAGCACTTTGAACACAGTAAATGCTCAGTAAACATTTAGGATTTAGTTTAACGAAGGTTTATCTATCAGTCTCTATGCCTTGGTCTTTGCAGGGACTCCAGGTACTGGCTAGGGGTGAGAGAGGGACAGGGTAAGACTGCCACTGATTCAAAGTAGAATTGCTATCTTAAGAAGTGCCAAGTGCCAAGGGCAGGATTTCAGAGGAGAGGTGTTTCTGTCTTGGTGGGTAGGTCAGTAAAAGTGTCCATGTAAGAGATAATATTTGAGATTAATTTCTGCAACTTAAAAGAGGGTGGAACATCTTTAGTTGAGGCTTCAACTGGAAAAAGCTACAGAAACAGGAAACAAGACATGAGGATCTTATTTGAGCCTTGTCCAATCTTTCAATTGCTGTGATGGCTAGGGGTAGGGAGCTGTGGGGTATGGAAAGGTGGATTCTGGCTAGCCTCATGGAGCTTTTGGAGGGAGGATATATTTAGTGTTGAGTTTGGTTCAGATTCTGAAAACAGCTTTGAGGTCCAGGCTAAGGTGGAGGTGACCCAGTAGTGGCCCTTACTAGTCCAGGGCTTCTCGCTCCACCATTCCCCAAGATTAAGCCCACTCCCCAACCTGGTCAGAAAACTAAGACACTCCCTTGCTTTGGGCAGCTGAGACTAAGGGAGGTGTGTGTGTGTGTGTGTGTGTGTGTGTGTGTGTGTGTGTGTGTGTAAATTTTAGTAAAATACACAGAACATAAAATTTACTATCTTAGCCATTTTGGGGTGTATAGTTCAGTTATGTATATTCACATTATTGTGCAACCCATCTCTAGAACAGTGTCCATCATGTACAACTAAAACTTTGCATCCGTTAAACACAAACTCCCTATTCCTCTCTCCCTCAGCCTCTGGCAACCGTCATTCTGCTTTTCCTCTCTATGAATGTGACTACTCTAGGGACCTCATATAAATGGAATCATTCAGCATTTGTCTTTGTGACTGGCTTATTTCAC
>NW_011909627.1:0-1818 GCF_000151845.1 Pteropus vampyrus | reverse complement strand
TTCTTTGAAGAAACTAATATATTTATGAACTTTGGCAAAATTGATTTTAATAAAGATGAAGGGAAGGAACAAAGAAAAAACATCAAAAGGTTCTAGTCAAGATGGCAAAAGAGGTGAACACATCATTATATTAAAATTACAACTAAATTATAGAACAATCAACCTGGAGAACCATCTGAAGACTAGATGAACAGAAGTCCTATACCTAAGGATATAAAGAAGAAGCCACATCAAGACTGGTAGGAGGAGCAGAGATTTGAAAGGGGCTGGCCCCACACTCATGTGTGGTAGTTAAAAATCAGGAGGGATATCTCAGCTGCAGAAGTCTCCCCTGAGGGGTCTCGACCCTATACCAGGCTCCCAAGCCTGGAGCACCAGTTTTGGATGAGCAGCTCCCACAACATCTGACTGTGAAAATCAGTGGGGATTCCCTCCCTCTGGGTGAGACAGAGCACTGCTAGAAACCCATGTGTGCTCTTAAAGGGTCTGTGCACAGACTCTCTCACTCCCAGGCACTCACCCTGGGCTCTGGCAGGGTGAAGCTCAAGAAGCACCAGAGACATATAGGGAGAGAACGATATGTGTGGCTTCAGAGCAAGGGCTGGAGGGACAGCTACCATTGTCCCTGTGTTGAGCACTCTTTGAATGCAGCCAGTGGGCAGGTGCCATCTTCCTGTGTTGAGCCCTCCCTACAGAGGGCTAAATCTGAATTTGTATTTGCCTGGTAAACTCCCCTTGCTCCAATCAGGTAAATCCTTGGAGCCCCACCCCACCCAACTTATGCACCACCTAAGGCTCTTTTGGCAATGGGCAGCTAGCATTGGCCATGCTGCAGTCTTTCTTGGACAACTCTCAAGGGTCCACAGGTCCTAGCGGGGCCGCAGCTGGCCTCAGTGTGTGCTCTGTGCTTTTTACTGAGTGGCTCCAGGCTCATTACTGATGCCAAGTATGAATCTGTATTAACCTGGTAAATACCACTCACCCCACCCTGGTGACTTCCTGAGACCTCACTTCACTTAATTCACATACCATCTAAGGGTCTTTCAGCAGCCGAGACTTACAGGCAGCCAGTAGGCTGACACAGCCTCAAAGTGCCCCGGGCCTTTTGCTGAGCTACCCTAGGCCCAGTACTGGTAGCAACCAGCCTCAGTTCACAGTGAGGCCTCTCTCATGTGCCTTAAGGTCCAGGACAGACCAAACACAGATTACTTTGTAGCTCCTACTAGGTAACCCTCCCAAGAGACCCCAACACCAACATATCTGGTGGCTGACTTCAGACCACAACAGAGCACCACCCAATTAGCCTTACAAGCGACACATCCAAAGGGTGGTCTTGGCAGGCAAATCCTGCTCTGTGGCGTAAATCCCCACCCAGCAGCACTATACTGTGGTTGTAGCCAATCCTCACAGACAGTCAACCTGAGGGTCAGTCCCATCTATTGACATACCAACAAAAGTCAAGGCTCAACTACTACAGGAGGGTAAACATAACCTGCACAAGAAACACTCCTAGAGCATCTGGCTCAAGTGATCAGGGAGACTTTGCCACTGGGCCCCACAGGACACCTAATACATAAGGTCACCCTGTTAAGACTGGGAGATGTAGCAAATCTATCTAATACATAGAAACAAACACAGAGAGATAGCCAAAATGAGATGACAAGCAAATATGTCCTAAATGAAAGAGCAGAACAAAACTCCAGAATAAGAACTAAACGAAATAGAGGCAAGCAATCTTCCAGATACAGAGTTCAAAACATGGGTTATAAGGATGTTCAATGAACTTAGTAAGAATTTAAACAAGGAGATAGTAAGCAT
>NW_011909626.1:0-1233 GCF_000151845.1 Pteropus vampyrus | reverse complement strand
AAACTTTGGCAATAGAAAAAGAATAAAGAGAAAAATGTAATTAAAAAAGACTTTGTCAGTTCATGGCTCTCGGCAATTATAGAAAGTTTTGTCATCTTTGACTTCATTCTGCCTTGAAACCCTTATAAAATGCAGCATGTGCTGTGTTAGTGATCAGAACCAGTTTCGAACAGTATTAGTCTCTCGCAAAAAAAATGCAGCTTTACACAACATCTCTAGGAAATAAGATGAAACGTAGACTTCTAATGGCAAAGAAGCTAGGTCACAAGTATAGATGGCACTAATAATCTCATGTTATGATTCAGAGTTTTATCTTACTCGTTGGAATCTCTAGTTTTTTAGCGAAGGAGTATTTTGTGCTGGCTTCAGATGAGGAGCCCACCAGTGGGTGGGAGGCATTTTAAAATGTGCTCTTCTGTCAGCTCTTGACTTGTGGTTGGGCACGGGGAGTCTCATCCCTTATTTCTCTGTCACTGCCGACAGTGGGGGAAGGTCACAGGAAGGTAATTACCATCTCATTCCCCATCTCCTCTTAGAAGAGGGCCAGTGTCCCTGGGTCGCAGGTGGAGATTGCGAGCCACCATGAGGTTCAGCAGCTGCGATGTAGTGGGGTGAGGGGATGCGGGACCTGGTGTCTAGATTTTAAGACAGTCCTGGGTCTGGATCTGCATTTCACAGAGATACGGTGGGCGTGGGTGACTGAAATAAGATTTTGTGTAAAAGCGTTATTCCCACTAAACATCCTTCTTGATTCTTATTTCTATTTAACACACCTTATTGTCTTATTGTTGCCAACATTTAGAGCCTGCTTTGTCGGTGACCTGTGCATAAACATTTTCACTGGTTTGATATATATTTGAGGCAGTCCATTATCTGGCTACATTTTTTTTTTTCAACATTATTTTTTCATTATTTCTCCACATGAAAGATTTTATACAAATCAGTCTATTAGACTGATTTTCTGGTTTCATATCAATGAAAACGTATTTCTACCATTTTTTAAAAATTCTGTTTTTCTTTTAGAAACCTTTGCTTCTTCCGATTTTTTGGTCCATACTCCATTCACTATGTCAGTTGCATCTTTCCCCATCCATCCTTTGATTATGATAGCAGAGAAAACCATAATTTCTTTGCATTATTGGGATGCTGATACGTTCAGTAAGAGTCTACTTCATCATATTTATCAAAAGGCAGAATTGGTAAAATTGCTTCTGTCTCTAATTTGGAGGTTGA
>NW_011909625.1:0-3405 GCF_000151845.1 Pteropus vampyrus | reverse complement strand
CAGCACACGTACCCATATGTCCACGAAATGATGTAAACAGGGCAGGTGCCAGGCAAAGGGACAAGAGTCATATGGCTGTATGGGTTCTGGTGTATCTGTTAGATCAGCTTGCCCCATGACCCAGATCCCACATGGCAACGGGCTGACACGTGCTAGAGAGATTGTTCCAGCAGTGAGAAGGGAGCCGGCTGGCAGGAGGCCGCTCACAGAGACAGAGGTGCAGGCGCGGGCATTTCATCCCCCTGGCATTTTGGCCCCGGTGTTTCTCCTCCATCTCCACCCTCCCGGCCACTATACCGTGCTGTCTTGGTTTGTCCTATAGCTCCCCCTAAAGGGGATCCCGGAACCTCCCCAGTGTGGGGCCCGGCGAATTCTTGGCGAGGGGCTGGAGTCAGCCAGCTCTCTACTGTTTACCTTTTGCTTCTCTATTCCTCAAAACAAAGTTTATTGAAATAGCACCCTGCCCCGCGCAAACAGGAGCTCCCACAACATCGACAGGGAAGAAACGCAGGTGATCAAAGAGGGCGAGGGAGGGGACACTGATGGGGGCTCTCGAAATGTGCTCCATGAGATGCCACACCCCCACCGGAACCTGGGGAGCATGGAACTGTGAGGGTTCCTGGGCCTCATCCCAAACCCGCTGGCTCAGAATAGGCTCTTTCATTCCAGGGGTTGTTTAACAAGTACTTTTATACATGTGAAAAATTCAACAACCATTGGCTTTCGGTGTTTCTTCATTCTGGAAGAATTGAGCCCCTTTCTCAGTCAAATTTAAATAGTGTCTACATCCAGCTCTAAAAATTACAGTTCACAAGCCACATCGGATCAAATGAATTATAATTTATAAGACTTAGCTCTGAAATGAGCAAGGCCAAGGCTTCCCAGCTATGCACGATGGGAGAGGGGAGATTCTGAACAGAGCTGACTGCCAGTCTGCATATGGCAGCCAGGACGGTCAGTTCAATATGCAGGTCTCCCCCTTGCTGGAAACCCTTCGGTGCCTTCTTCACATTACTCTTCAGATAAAGGTGAGAATCCTTATGTGGCACAAAGGAGGCCTACACGTCTCTTAGCCCTCCTCCTTCCCACTCTTGCTTAGGACACACTGGTTTTCTCTTGGTCCCTTGAGCTTCCAATATGCTCTTTCACCCCAGGGCCTTTGCACATGCCGTTGCTGTGCCCCTCGTCGAGTTAAGTCCCCTTTGTCTTCTGTATTCCTTTCCTTTGGAGCCCCAATGTTGGCATGGAACTGTACAGGCCTTTGTGGGATCTCTAACTTACTTCTCTGTCTCCTAGCAGTTTCCTGACTGTAGGAACCATGCCCGATTCTGCTATTGCTATGTCCCCAGGACTGCCTCAGTGCTGAGGCTCCAGGTAAATATTTGTGGGATGAATGAGTGACAACAACAGCCAAAGCCGAGCTGGCTACCACAGGCTTCCTATTGCTGTTAGGGAACCAAACTCCTTACAGGGTAGGGAAAAAAGTCTGGAGGGCAAAACCCTATCAATATCAGTATCGACTTTCTTGGAGCCGGTTGTTTCCAGTTGCTTTTATTTTTTTTCCTTATACTTTCTCCCAATTTTTTAAAAAACGATAAGCATGTAACTACCTTCCATTATTGGAAAAAGTAAATGATGTCAAAATATTATGACATCGACAATCGAAACAATAGGTCAGCCTTGCAAATGAGTATAAATCTTCAGAAGCGTGACTGCCTATATTTACGATTTACTCAAGTAAATAAAGCAAACAGTCTCTTTCTCTTGTGAGATGTAACCTTTGGGTAATTTCAAGGACAACTTTTTATCAATAAATATTTCTGAATTTTATTTAGTGAAATGATTTCTAAGTGGCCATTACAAATTGACTATTGAATTATCCCTCGGGGTGGTCCATAGCCAATCGAGGGTGATTATTCTAATAAGAAAGGCTCAATGAAGTCACCAAAGGGGCAATTTTCATCTCGTCTTGTTTTATCGAATTGGAAAATGTTGACATATCTGCAGGTTTCAATTCTTCCAAATGGACCTGTATCTCCATATCCCTTTTAAAAGCAAACCTCCTCTCCCAAGTCCATTTAAGCTTTGGGAAGAGGATCTGTCTAAGATAGAAGCTCCCATTCACAAAATGTTTGGCAATTCATGCATCATCTGTTCTTTAGAGAGCCGATATAAGCTTGTGTTCCTGGAAACGAAACTTATTCCTTCCTAAATCAACGTGGCTATTGCTGGCGGTGGGGACTTCCTTCTTAAACCAAGACCAGGAAGCAGTAAGCCATCAATTATTTTTTATACAATGAATGGAACTCAATTTCTGTTGATATAATAATTGTCCTCATCAATTCCTTTTCCAAACAGCTTGTTAATGTCAGTGGATCCTCATCTTGACCCTGTGCACCTCTGAGGATTCCTCTCGGTCTCCATTTTATAAGACAAAAATAACATCATGGTGTCGCTGACTTAGTGCCATGTGCCAGGCACTTTATACGCAACGACTCTGTGAGGTAAGTGATTCATAGACTGAGACAACGAGCTCCGAGCTCCGAGCTCCGAGCAATTAACTAACTCGCTGAAGTCACACAGCCAGAAAGCGGCCCAGTGAGATTCAAACCCAGGTCTGTCTATCTCCGAAGCCGGTGCTCTTGAAAATTACCACAGTTTTCTGACATGACAGTCAAGTTCGACACAGAGATCTCTGTCTCTACTTTGGGCAGATGGGAAATAAAATGACGTAAAACGTATCCCTTGTTACGATGAAAAGAAACTGAAATTCTTTTTCTTTCCTTCCCCCACTTTGTGCACTGAACGGATTTTCTGTGTCCTTATAGGGCGACCATGACATGGATGAGACTCTCAAGGGGAGGCCCGTTGAGTTAATTTTTAAATCTGCTGAGTTTATGATAAATACCCTCAGATAACCAGGAATAAATGGGGGGGGGGCGGTGAGGGGGGAGACTTTCTCAACTTGATAAGAGCATCTACAGAAAAGCCTACGATCAATACCACACTTAATGGTGAAGGACTGAATGCTTCTCATATAAGATCAGGAACAAGCAAATACAAAGATGTATACTTTACTCACTACTCTTATTCAACAGAGTACTGGATGTCCTGGCCAGTGTAATAAAGCAGGAAAAAAGAAATTAAAGGCATTCAGATCTCCTTGATGAAAGGAGAAAAAAAACTGTTCTTTTTTTTGCAGATGCATAATTATTTATGTATAAAACCCCAAGAAATCTATAAAAAAAAACCTTCTAGAAAGTTTAGTTTAGATATCATATAAGCGTACAAAAATCAATTGTATTTCTAAATAATGTCAAGGAACATGTGGACACCAAATTTTAAAATACAATACCATTTATAATAACTCAAAATAAGAGAGAAATCCTTAATTGTAAATATAAC
>NW_011909624.1:0-2039 GCF_000151845.1 Pteropus vampyrus | reverse complement strand
ACCCATCATCCATCCACTCATCTATTCATCCTTCATCTACCCATCATCTACCCATCCTCCATCATCCATCTACCTATCATTCGTCCATCCACCCATCCATCCACCCATCCATCTCTCCACCCACCATCTATCATTCATCTATCCATCCATCATCCATCCTTCATCTATTCATTCATCTCATCATCCAATTCAATGTCTCTATTCTAAGGGGAGGAGGTCTCAGAGGTCAGGAGAACCCCCACTCCAGCCCCAGCTCCATCTCCTGAGCAGTACAGGTGAGAGGAGGCACCTGCAGGAGTCTGGCCTCCCTCCCCTCTGCTGGCTCTTCTCAGCACAGCCTAGCTTCTCTGGACCCCAGTGGCTTTTTCTGTAAAGAGGACATGTGACAGTGCCATACTATCAGGTATTGGGCCTCTCTCATGGGGACTCAGGGAAGGCTTGACCATGCCGCTTTGGCTTCTGGCCCCACTGCTCTCCTGAATGACCCATCTTCAGCCTGGGCCTCTGGAGCCACAACCATGACAGCGGCCTGCTGTTGTCCTCAGTGCAGGGGGAGGACTCTCAGAGGAAGTGCTGGGACATCCAAGGACATCAGCAGAGGTTGTCCTGGGTGGCCCCCTTTCTAGCTCCCAGAGCCTCCTCCCAACCAGAAGCCCTGAGCCTTGGCCCTTCCTGGGCTAATGACGGTTCTGCCAACTTACTCCGACTGTGGCCTGTGTATCTTTGCCCTGCTATGGTGTGTGTTTTGTAAACTAGGGGAGGGCAATGCCTGACCCAAAGGAACCAAGCTCCAGCAGTGAGTTTCTGGCATTCTTGGGAAGAGCTCGGCATGGAGACCCTGTCCACCATGCATCAGGAGCCTGTCCTGGGCTCCAAGCCTTCTTCCTTCTGCAGACTCCCATACAGACCACCAGCCTTCAGGGACCTTTGAGCAAGCCAGGTCAGTGCTCTTCTGGAGCACTGCCCCACTGCCTGCACCGTGAGCTCTTCACTGGTCAAGACGCCTTCCCCCTTATCTGGGTCTCCCCTGGCATGACACTCGGCGTGCTGCAGGTGCTTAGTAAATGCCGAACACTGAATGCACGAAAGCACTGCTTCCACTCCTCCTCCAGCCCTCGGCTTTCCTGATGTTTTTCTCAGCTGGGCAGGAAAGTGGTACCTCTCTCCCTTCCCAGGGAAAAGGATGCCCATGGTCACTAGACTGGTTGGGGCAGAGCAAGGACCCCAGGCTGGGTTTCCTGGCTCCTGTCCAGGGTTCTTTCCAGAACCAAGTGGGGAAAATTGGGTGTGTTTCAGAGCTGACATGACAGCTGTCCAAATTGACATGACAGTGGGGGAGGCAGGAGCTGAGGGAGCAGAGGGAGCTGTCAGGTGCTGAACAATGCTGCCTGCCAGCCACTGTGGGGCGGAGGGGGCGAGGGAAGAGGGAGCTTGGTGCCACAGGGCAGAGGCTTGAGACCCCTCCCCAGATACTTGCTTCTCCCCCTTGAGGAGCCCAAGCCCCTCAGCCTCGGTAACAGGAGAAGCCGGGGGTGAGGGGGAGGGAGCCCCTGAGGTGAGTCACGCCTTGCTCTGGGTGGAGAATTATACCCTTGGGCTGGTGGACCCAGGTTACCTCCCCCTGCTGCTTGGGCCAGAAACCTCCAGGCAGGACACTGGCTGTGCCTGTGCCCCACCCCCTCACTTTACTTCTCCATTCATTCTAGTGCCACAAGTCCCCACGCAATATCATTAACGGGAGTCTGTGTGGCCAGCAAAGCCCAGCAAAGGGGGCCAAGGCCTAAGGACCCCTCGAGCTAATTTTGAGTTTCCTCCATTTCTCCCTCCACTGCTGCTGCTACTGGCTCAAAAAATATAAAACCCTCTCCACCAAAAAATAATAATAATAAAGAACAATAAAAAATGTAATATTCTGGGGATGCGAGTCTTCTCAAACAAGAGGCACCTACCACTAGAGCCAAGTCTGGCAGAGGCAGGGGTGGGCTTTTTTCTGATTAATATTTTCAGTTTTTCCCCATGAGCTGCCTCTGGTGAAAATA
>NW_011909623.1:0-4743 GCF_000151845.1 Pteropus vampyrus | reverse complement strand
ATTTATTCTACTTTTTTTGCCCAGGGGTGGGAGTGGGGAGAAACAGTCAAAACGAAACAGAATCGTACTACTATTTCCTTTCTAATTCTACTTTTGTTCTCCCTTTATTCCAAAAAGAGTCCATCAATTCATGGGGAAATAACGGCCTGCAGCACAGATGTCCCCTCTGCCCAGCACCGTTAGAGACGTTTTCACACACACATCAGCGAAACATGAGCCAATGGCAAGTGACTTAGAAACCGGTATTTCTGTTTTGAAACCTGTCATTGTATTAACTATATTAACTCAAGTATCACATTTAATAATCTTTTACTTAAACTCTGAAAATTTAGCTTAATAGGACTTTATGCATCATTCACGAAAACTTTAAAATTTTTTTCAACAGAATACTAACAACCTGAATAACAGAAGACCCTCCACTAAAATAAAAATGACCTAGGTCATACTATATGACTGTTATGATTATAAAAGAGATTGTAAGGCTAAACTATTTACCTACTAGCCAATTACTCAAACCATCGGTGTGTGAAAATCAATGGATCGCTGTGTTTCTTGCATATCATGAATTTGCGTTTGTGGAAACCAGTAAAAATTAAAAAAATTATGCACTGCTGTTAAAAGGAAAAGCCGTGAGTTTTTCAACTTTGCTTTTTTGCCTTTTAGCTCCTCAGGACATGGGTGCATCTGCTCACACCTCAACACGTCCTGCCAGCACCAGTGACAGGGCACAGGGCACAGCAGACGCCAAGGACTGAGGAGGCCGAGTGAGACAGCCGGGCACCTACCAGTGAGTGCTCCGCCCCACACGAAGGCTCTCCTTTGGTCACAGAGGAACAATTACAGCTGACAGGGTAACAGTTACTCTTAGGATGCAAAGCTGCTTAGTGTCTACAATTTTGACATGCTGCAGGCTGCCTGGAGAGGCTCCCCTAACTGAGCTGGTCCGGGCAGTGTGCAGCCGAAAATCCTGGATTACCCACAAAAACGGCAGGAAAGACTGCAGGTTACCCTCTCCCAGGGCCAGGCCGGGCTGTGTGTGCGCCTTCCACACACAGGTGCTGGGAAAGAAATTCGCACAGTTTGATTTACCTGGTTTTTTTCTTAGTCGAAGACAGCAGTTTGATGGACTGAAGGAGGAGGAACGACAGCCGGGATTCAAATATACTGAGGAGTTTGATCACCTCTTCTCGATTCAGACTGGGAGAGGGATCGGCAGCCGGAGGGGCCTCCTCACTCTTTGGCTACAAGCAACAAGGAGTTATTTCATCTACGTTACCCGAAAGCTGTAGTTCATACGGAAGCGATGGAACTGAGTTTCATTCATCCAGTAAGCTTTCAACCAAGATGACAGCCAGCAAACCCGAGATCACTTGTTTTAAGGGACAGCCCTATCAGCAGTGGTGGTGGCTGTGACCAGGCTGCCTCTGCCTCCTCCTTCCTCCCCTGACACCATTTAATACACTGAAGTACACGACAGAATGTCTCACACTTAATAGGCCCTTGCAAAGAGGAAATTAATGCTTCACGAAGATCTCCTAACTTCCCAACATCAGAGGCTGGAGGAGCCAGACGGAAACGGGTGTGTTACAGGGTGACCAGCCGGGGAGAAAGGTCGCAGGCTCATGTGCATGGGGACTCGGGAAGCGCTGAGCAACGGCAGAGGCAGCACGAACGCTGGGATGCCGGCCAACTCGAAAGGCTTCCCCAGGAACCTGCGCAGCCCGCTCCCCGTCCCCCGGCTCCCCGGCAGTTTCGTAGAAAGCATAAGGGAGGGCATGGGCCTTTTCTCTTAAAAAAAACAAAACAAAAAGAAACCCGCAGAAAAGCTAAACTCAACAGATACTTTATACTCCCAGGGCCTTACTAACCAAGCACTATGTGGTTATCTAAAGAAAAAAAATTTAAATATAAAAGATATACTTGCAAATTCCAGTTAATAATGATTCCACCGAGAAAATATAATAAACCGCTGTTTATGTTTTTATGCAGAGCAGATACACGTGTGTATGTCTGTATACACACAACTCGTACACGCGTGTACCCCATGTGCCCACTTACACGTCCAGCAGTTGGCACAAGACACGTAAGAACAGAGACAGCCGTTTTCTCCACCTACCTGGCCCAGCTCCCCCACGAGCTCCCTTCCGATGAGCTGGAACGCGTGCTTAGTTCTCACCATTATATCCAAAGCCCCAGACAGTGTTTTTAATTTTCCAACGTTGCTATTCTGACCTAGAGTGTTAAACACAAAATGATCGTTCCTTTACAGGTAAATCTAAAAACCCATTCAATGTCTCAGCGTATCAACGAAAATTCCAATTTTCAAACGCTGTAAAGTTAGCTTATGAGAATCCCAACAAATCTTCTAAATCCAACTTTTGTTCAGTAATTATCCCTAGAGAAAAATATGATCATCGTTTCCCTGCCTCCCGATTTGGTTCTGCCAGCGTGAGAGCACAACCTGTCTGGATAAGAGCCAGTGTGGGAGTGTCAGGTTCAAGGGGACCAGCCGGGAGGAACTTGCGGTGTGAAAGCCACCGCGCTATTTACCAGCCACACAAGGCTGGTCGGGTCCGAAGTACCTGTGAGACACCCGTGTCCACCTGCTGTTCAAAGCAGGTGGTCAGACCAGCTGAGCCGGCTTCCTTTATTCTGAGACCCGAACAGACTTTTCTGCAGCTCTCGAGCTCGAAGCGCCTCTGCCCTGCTCTCCAGGAGCTCCCGCCTGGTTGTGCGTGCTGAGGCGTAGCGGGGGGCTGACCCTGTCCACACAAAGCTGGGCTGGCCTTTGCCCTCAGCTCCCGGAAGCGATTCTAAAGCCCTCGGAACACCCTGTCTGCTGGGGGTCTTTGTTGACCTGGAGGAGCCTGGACCACACAGGACAGCCTAATGACTGGTTCACTGTGGGGGCTTTGGGCCCATGACCCCCAGAGCAGCTGGAGACAAAGGTCAGCCACGCGGCAGCCAACCCTGTCTGTGGGCATCCCAGTAAAATCTCTGGACACCCAGGCCTGGGTGAGCTCCTCGGAGGACATGCTCTGTGCACACTGTGACTGAACGTCGCTGCGGCGTTGAGCACTGTCTGACTCTGTGGGCAGAGGATGGCCAGAAGCTGCTCGAGAAGCTTCGTGCCGGGAGCTCTCGGCACTCTGCCCCATGTGCCTCCTCCCGTGGCTGGTCCTGTTCTTCCTGTCACACATGGTAACCACAAGTATAACACCCTTCAGACAGTTCCGAGCCCTTCCGGTGAACTGTCAAACCTGAGAGTGATTTCTGGGACCCCTAGCCCTGTACTCGTGTGAGAAGTGGTCTTGGGGGCGCCTCAACTCTTCAGATGGCGGGGGGAATGTTGTTGCCTTCTTCCTTTACAATATAAACCACCCATTGTCTTAAAAATCAATAGATAAATACGATTTAATGTAGATCCTGGTACCTGGAAGGCAAGCTGTTGATTATGAATGGAAATGCTACTGGGGACAGGGCACAGATAAGACAGACAGCAGGAAATTTGAGTCTTATGTACTACAGAAAAAAAGACTAGGTGTAAAACGAGGTAGAATAAAAGGTGTAAACTAGAGCATTTATCAACCTGGCTTATAAAACCCACAAATCTGGCTAACAAAATCCCCCAAATATTTACATTATTTTTCTCAGATACAGCATTAAACATTCTTTTAAAAGAATTAACCATACATATCATCTTAGCAAATTTGTTCCCAGTATCTCTCTCTTCTTCTTTAGATAAATGATTCCTGCTCATTCCAGGAATTCAAATGGCAGAAAATTCAAAGATGGACAGGAAGAAAAAGCACCCCAGAAAGAGCACCCAACCATTCAACCCGGGTGATCACCCCACACACCCAGCCAGGCATTCTGTGCCGGCAAGAGGTTAACAGAAATGCCCGGTAAAAAGTAGTTTTAAAAACCGTTCTGAACAGGAAACACATTCTCACATCGTAGGAGGGCCGAGTCGTGCACGGTGAAGGCCTCCCTCCCGCCCTCCAGGCCCCTCCGCAGAGGCGGCAACGTCATTATCAGGCTCTCCTGCGCCCTTCCAGGGAGGCTGCACAAATGGAGTCATCTATATGTTAAGTATCACGTATATTAATTTTACAGAAGAAAACGACTGAAACGAAAGCAAATGAACGCAGTACTTCGAATAACTGTTCCTTGTTCCTTCCACAGCGGAGGCATTTCTCAAAAGACCCCTCCGCGGGAGGAGAGCAGGTGAACCAGCCCCTTCCCCCCGGGGGCCCCACTTCATTAGGCGGCTTCCTTGGTTTCGCTTCCCTTCTGTGCCCTGCCCTCCAGTTACCTTGTTCAGGACTTGCCTGTTCTAGAACCATCATCCACAGCTGCCAGTACCGGCTGCGGCTCACGAGGGTTCACTGGACTGCCCTCCTTTACCACTATCCCCTGTGTTGTCCCCGATGGCTTAACTCTTTGTCTAAAGGACTTGTCAAAGAGCATCGTGGGCTATATTTCAATATTTCTAGTCACCGAGCATAATCTAAACCATTTCTCTAAGTTCTGAAAAGCACTTCCAAAACTGTAGAGATTGCTCTGGTCCCTACCCAAAGTCACTATGGGCAAATGAAAAAGTAAGCAATATTACGTGTATCCGAGAGAGACCAGAGGTCTGTCTCACTCTGGGACAATCTACGCTAAGCCAATGCACACGAATCTGAGAAACGAAAAGGCGAGACTTACTGGTCATCTGAAACTCTGCGAACGCGACTCTTT
>NW_011909622.1:0-1885 GCF_000151845.1 Pteropus vampyrus | reverse complement strand
AATAAAATATAAATGTAATGATTTTACATAACTATGATTTTTTTCCTCTTTCCACATAATTTACTATAGTAATTTAACTACCTGTGTGGCTGGTAACATCTATAGTAAATATGCTAATTACATAAAACCATTTCATTATGACCTGAACAGGGATGAAGTCTTTAGTTGGAGTCATTATTTGAGTTTTTGTGAAAGTTCATTAATATTTCTTTCCTACCAAATTTGCTGCTGTCAAATTTTAAAATCATAAGAAATGAGGAAGATTTTTTATGAACTATTATGGCATGAGATGGGAAAAAAATTATATGCTCTACAAACAAATATTTTAACAAAGTCTATTCCTACGTGTGTCTACTGTTAAGTTTTTAGTCTATTTACTTGTTTGGGTCAAATTTACTGACCAAATTCAGCAGAATCATTGTCATTGAAATGGTTCTAAATTGGGGCTTATCTGTGAGCTTGTGTGTTTGTGTGTATATGCATGGAAAGAGAAAGTGTTGTTTCCTAAGCTCTACCCTAATTAAGTCAATAACATGTTTATTGTTTAAAAAAAAAAAGGTTGAAAATACAGAGAGGCAAAAGAAAGCAAGGAAAAACAAATCGTAGATGAATCGAAGTCCAGCTTCATAAGATTTAAGCTGCTAAGAGAGAAGATAATTACTGCAGGAATCCTGCTCCTTGATTTAGATCCAAGAAAGAAAATTTTTAAGAGAACCCAAAGAAAAAATCCTATAAATGGTTATTTCAGGCAATTTATATTGAAGATGATGATTTTTATTTAGTAGTGCTAAAGTATTTATTATATTTACTAAGTGCCAGGCACTTTATGGAGATTACTTTATCTTCCCAACAAGCCTAGAGGCTGTTATTCTCACCATTTTAGGTTGAGAGTACTGAGGTTTATAGAACTTAAAGCAACTTGCCCATGGTCATTTCTAGAAAGTGGGGAAGGCAGGATACTAACCCACCACTCTGATTACAGAGACCATATTATCAACTACCATACTACTTGCCTCTTTTCTAGTTTTACAGATTCAAAGATTACTGCAAATTACTTCAAAATTCCATACAAAAATTGAAGCAGGATCTCTATAGGTTAACAATGCTCTTAATTGTAATAATGTGTGAAATCTTTTTCTCAGGTAACCTCTGAGACTTACGTTTAAAATGCCAAAAAGGCAAGAATATACACCCTATATCTAGTTGCACATCACCAAAGACAATTAGGAATGACCTCCAAGTGTTTCAGATCAGTCGGTAAGGACATGATGATGTTGGCCTGATACCACAAAACACTGGTATCATGGATCACGGTATTATTGTTATACCTGAAAACGCAGGCTTTGTTCACGTGAGATGAATAGTTTTACCAGAACTTTACCAGTCAAATAGGATATGTTATATTTTTTCAATTCTAAGATGCATTTTTTTTCTCAACTTAACATTTCTGATCTTATCATCACTGCCTACTTTCAGTTGAGATTTTCCACCCAAAGCTGTTATAAACCTGCTGGTGCAGTTTACAACCCAGGAAGTTTTGCGTTATCTGGCTCTTCCTCTCAGAATTCCATCCCCAATGTTAGCTCTTATGCAAAGGTGAGCCACTGTGGATATATTACCCATGCTGAGCAATCACGAAGAGTTTCCAAATCAAGACACAAAAGCTGCTGTAGCAAACCATGTATCCTTCTGTCATACTACACAACTAACCACAAGCATACTTAATTATGAGTTTTGATTATCTGACCTATACCTACAAATATATATACTTATATTTATATGTAAGATGGATATATAACTATATAGACAGTAACCTAAAAATGATGTACAAGTACAGTGTAACATTGTATAATGTCACTACTATGCCTAAGATTCCAAAGTATTT
>NW_011909621.1:0-2308 GCF_000151845.1 Pteropus vampyrus | reverse complement strand
CTGAGTCCTGACCCTTTCTGGTGATCCCTCCCAGCTGCAGTTCCCATCCTGATCCTCCTCCACACCTGACCTGGCCATCCTGCCTCTGCCTGCCCCAGGGGCTGTGGGAGCAAGCGTGTTGGTCACTGGGCATCTGTGAACAGGCTGGGCAACTGAAGAGCCGCTGGGGTTTGGTTCTCCTGGGGCAGCCCTGCTGATGGAAGAAGATGAGGCTGCCCATGTGGGCAAAAAAACTCGCTAATGTCGGACAAGACGGGCACAGAGGGGTTTGGGTTGTGGGTTGTTGAGTTGAGTTTTTTCTTCTTTTTCTTTCTTTCTTTCTTTCTTTCTTTCTTTCTTTCTTTCTTTCTTTCTTTCTTTCTTTCTTTCTTTCTTTTCTTTCTTTTTTTCCTTCCTTCCTTTCTTTCTTTTCTTTCTTTTAAAGAAAAAGCCCCCATCCTGTGTCATCATTTTTATGGGATCTGCAATTCTGGCAAAAATCTGTCTTTAATTTAGCTGTCCATATAAAAATCCTCACTGTATAATAATGAACAGATGCCATGGAATTTAAGCTGGAGCCTCGGCTCCTCCCCGCTTTCCCCCCGCGCCTGGCACCGGGCACCGGGCACCGGCTGAGTGGCACAGACTGGCACCAACACGCGGGCGAAGGGTGGGCAGGGGGCGACCTGGGCTCCATGCCAGGGCGTTGGGGTGGTGAAGGGGTGTCCGGGCACCGGGGTTGGTCAGGCAGGAGGTGTTTCGGGTGGCGGCACCAAGAGAGAAGTGTCAGAGATTTTCTGTCTTTTTTTCTTTTTTTACAAAATGATCAGTAGTTAAGGATTTTGGTTTTGGTTTTGCTTAGGGCTTTGTGAGTCTTCTCGGATTTTTAAAAAAAGAACCGCTCTCTCCCCAATATAAACCCAAATGTTTTCGATGTTTTAATTGCGTTGTTTTTAATCCACCCCTTGCGCTACACCCTGGTCTCGGCTTCGGAGCCCAGTCAAACGAGAGTTCGCTGCATGCGGGATCCGTTCCACATCCGGCCGGCCAGCAGCCTCCGCGGATCCCGGGCGCCGGTGCCTCCAGGGGCTCCCAGGCAGCTCCCACCGGGCAGGAGTACCCTGTTGCCCTCCAGGAGTGAGGCCCCATGTCGCATCTAATTGGGGATCGGGAGAGATGAAGGCAAGAGAGAAAACCCCACTTGTCCCACGCAGATTTTCTCACTTTTCCCATGGAGAAAGAAAAAACTATTTGAGTCCGGTGCCCCTGCTGCCTCTGCCTGCGGTCAAGAAAGCAGGCAACGGCTTGGGACTCAGGGGCTGATACTGAGCCCCCCACCCCCATCCCTGGCCTTTAATGCGACTCCAGCGAGAACAGATGTCCCAAGCCGGGCGGACTGCCCAGACCCCGCCCAGCTGTGCCCTTGGCGAAGACTTGGCTGAGGGTAGGAACTGGCATGAGGGTCCCCAAAGAGCCTTGGGGGCTCCCTCGGCCCTGGCGGGACCTGACCTCTCAGCCTTGGCCTCCTGGCCAGTGCAGCCTTGGGTGGCAGGCGGAAGCGCTCTGGAAAGACCCGTTCCTAATTCAACTAATTCCTAAAAGAGGAATGAGACACAGACAGAGGCGGAGTGAGGCCGAGAGATAGGTTCGAATAACCGAACACCAGGCATACACTCCAGGTTTGGAACCTGCAGCTCCAATCGGCCCCGGGGAGATTGCGTTGCGCTCAGGCGCTGAAGCAGGCAGGCGAGCTGGCAGCGCCAGAGCTACACCCAGGCGCACATCTGGGCAGCTTCTCCACCCAACGCAGTGCCCCAGCTCCCTTGGCACAGCCAGCATCTAGGGGGTCCCTCACCCTCTCCCCTAGGACCCAGCTTTCCCTCCTTGCACTGGGGAGCTGAGGGCCCTAACCCTCGGCATACCGGCCCCCGAACCCTGTGCCCTCGTCTTCTGAGCTTAGCCTTGGTCCCTGCCTTCTTGTACTGGCATTCCCCACTCCCAGTAAGGCAGAGTGCTCCTATCCCAGTGCTTTAGGATGGAGAAAGTTTCAGAGAGCGGAACAGCCCTCCTGAGGTGTCTGTGCCTTTTCGTACCATTTCTCACCCAGGAAAACTGTCCAGAATTTTTTAATCTGCTTCAGAATTTGGAAGAGGAGCAGGATTTCAAGGTTTCTCACAGTCCAGGTTGTCACCTCCCCTTTGGGCCTGTGGCCAGTGCCTGGGTGCCCCAGCCCTAAAGAAAGAAAAGTGACAGTGTCCTGGGCTGTGAACTGGGAAGCCTGTTATGACAGCTGAGGCCTTTCTGCCCCCTACCATATATTAAAAAAAAA
>NW_011909620.1:0-1928 GCF_000151845.1 Pteropus vampyrus | reverse complement strand
GACAACGGCAATTGTCGATGCCACGTTAGAGACCATAGTGTTTGGTTTAGGAATCTCCTGGGAAGCACTGAATGAATCTGTAAGCCAGATTCATAATATTTTTTTCTGTAGTTCCTTTGATCGTATCTTTGTCATTGTTGTTGTTGTTTGTTTGTTTGTTTGTTTTTTGTACTTTGGGATATTGGCTTGCGATTCTCCGTAATGACCCACTTGTGGGATCATAAGAATGATGCCAGTTTTTCATAGCTTTCTGGGTTCAGGATGTAGGGCGGACTCGGGATATCCAGAGGATGGTAGTGAATAACTGATCCTCCACCTTCACATCCTTTACTACTTTATTAAAATATCTTCTCCATTTCTTTCATATAAAGAAGTTAAATTTTCTTCCCAGTTGGTTGTTGAAAAACATTGATTGTGCATCTCTATGAAACACCAAGTAAGGCATTGTGGGGAGTGACAGAGGATAAATATAAGCTTCTGTTTTCTATGAGTATATAATCTAACGACAGAGAGCACACAAAGACATGAGTGACAGAAACATAAAACAAACCAACCTGCAGTTTGTAGAAAAGCCAACAGCCCCAGAACCCCAGACTGTCAGCTTAGCCACTCTGATGTAAAGAGCCCTTCCTCCCTAATAAGTTTCTGAAGTTTCTGAAGAGCCTTAATGTTCAAAACTGTGACCCTGGACCAGCAGCATTAACATCACTGTGGAGCTTATTAGAAATCCAGAATCTCAAGCTCTACCCTCTACGTACTATATCAGAATCATCATTTTTAAAAGATCCCTAGGTGATACAAATGTATATTACCAATTGGGAAGCACTGCTGCAGAGGATTCTGACAGTACCTATATAGGTCAAGTACACAGTTGAAAGTAATCACTCTGGCCAGGAGCATATAGGGCACATTGAAAGCTCGAGCCTGGGACATATGTTCCCTATCCCCTAGAACGATGGGGGTGGGATCATTCGTGGATTGGGTTTGTTACAGAAAAGAAGTGTTCTTTTACCAGGGAAGGGAAGCTGAGCAGGGAGATAATGATAGATATCTAATAAACATATTTCTTCTTTTATGTCTTAGCTCACATTAATGTTAGGGATTGCTGTTCACTAACTACTTCACTTTGGATCATTTTATCCCATTTCCTGTTGTATGTGTGTGTGTTCTACTCAATCTCCCTCACCTTACAATGCCATCTGTCTGCTTGGCCTAGATATCAGAGATTCTTGCTTCTTCCACAGCATGGTTCTTCTGTCACTTCTCAGAGTCATGTTTCTCAAATACATATGAATACGTGAAGTATAAGCACACACATACCTGTGCCTAAGTCGGACTTCACTTCCTTGCACTCTTGGTAGAGCAAGGATGCCTCAGTCATTGCCTTTTATTCTACCACGATTGCATTAATCCTTGGAGTCATGCCTTTTCAAGCTGTGAACTGTTAAAAAAGTGTCTGTATTTACTAGAGGGAGTCAGACTTTTAGCTCTCAGGAATTGTAGTGACTGCTTTACAGGGAAAGAGAAGGCTATAATCCTTTACTATTATTATTTATTTTGATGCTCAAATTTTCCCAGATTTGTCAAACTGGCCTATACCAATCTTTCAATATGTTCTTCTTCATCATTCCTTGAGCACTTCTTTACTTTATGGCACAAGATGTTCCAGGATCATCTTTTAGAGGAATTCTGATTATTTTTAGTGGAAAATGGTATTTAGAAACCAAGATTTGAGTGCCAGGTATGGGGTATCATTGCTTCCAGGCCTTCTCGATATATAAAATTAAGAATATAAAATTAAGAAGTGTATGTGTGTGTGTGTGTGTGTGTGTGTGTGTGTGTGTGTGTGTGTGTGTTATACATCTTTATTTGTCTATCTGCATTTTTTAAAAACGTGGCTTCATACCGAAACCTTCAATCATGAATTC
>NW_011909619.1:0-1829 GCF_000151845.1 Pteropus vampyrus | reverse complement strand
GGGTTGCTCTAAAGAGCCTTTCTTGAGAGTCTTTTATGGTTGAGAATTCTGGCCTCTTCCTCTGGCCTCCTCCTCTGGCCTCCTCCGCGCAGAGGGAGGTGAGCACGCCACCCAGGGCTGTGGCTCCTTTTCGGTAGCTGTGCAGAATTTAATGACTCAGGGTTTGGCAGACTTGTTTACTAGGTAATTGTTACATATCATAGCTGAGCAGTTTCTTGAGAGGAGCACCTATACTGTTTAACAAAGGAAAACATCTGATTTGGGGCAGTTCAGCCCTTTTTCTGCAGCTTCTAGGTGAACGGTGATGTTTTACATCCCGAGGTAGGGACAGGCTGCCGTGGGCTAGGCACTACGGCATAAGTGCCATAGATGCTGGCAGCGCCCGCCCACGGTCCCTCCACCCTTGCGCACCCTCTCTGCGCACACAGCCAGCTTGTCAGTCTCGGCCTCTCTGTCCCTGCCTGAGAACCTTCTTTGCTGGCAGCTACCCCAGCCTCCAGGAGGGCGGGTCAGCAGTGCTGGGGCGTTGACACCCGCAGACCAACATCTGAGGGGAGTTTGGGGGTGAAGACCCCGCTTCACCTGCCGGTGGGCCGGCTCCGGGCACACGCCCTACCCTGTCTCCAGGAGTTCTGCGGCAGGACGAAGCCACAGCTGGCCACGGGGGCACAGCTGGCACCAGTTCTCTCAACTCATCTGTCGATTTCTTGCCTCTTCCGGTCTCCTTTCAACCCAGGTCTCTTCCGGCGTTCTGGCCTCACCTCGCACATACACTGCCCGAACCTGAAAGCCTCGTCTCAGAGTCGGCCTCCATCTTTCTGAGAGCACTGCTGTGTTCTTCGACCCTCAGGCTCCTCTCTCTGAGTGTCTGTGCATCCAAGCGATTATGTCATTCCTAGGGACACTGCACGGGAAGTATTCTTTAATAGACCCAAATAGCCCAAGATTGGGGTTCAGATAGGTTTTAAATAGGAAGCCGCCATGCGATTTTGGAGCACGCCATTTCGTTATGGCTGCATCACTGCACACGTGGCTTTCTCTAATTAATTGCTGCCTATTTCCGCTGCTGTCCCAGTCAGCTGCCTTTTACTGTCCCAACTGACCATCGTCGCCTTCCTCAGCTGTCTGTGCGCCCACCTGTATGACTGTCCACACGGCTGCGCCTCCCTGGACCCATCCCGTTGGGTACACACCCCCCTCCCTTCATTTGGACACTTCCAGTTCCGCCATGAGCCGTCATTACCATCTCCAGAAGATTCTCTCAAACCCCACCCCTGATCCTTCTTCTGACTTCAGCCAGCCCCTACTCCTTCATATATGCAGATTCTCTGTGTTCTCCAGCTTTTTTAAAAAGTCATTAAAATATAATTTACTCAGGAAGACAGTTGTAACAGAGAAACATTCTGTGTGCACAGTGCCTCATTAACTGAAAAAACTATCATTTGTTGGAAACAGTTTCATTTCAGGACTATACAATTCCTGAAAATAACTCAAATAAATTAACTGCATCACTGATTTGACTGACATTCACTTTCCACAAAAGCTTTTACTTGCTTCTAAGTCTTGTCAGAAAAAAATATTAAAAGATGTTAAATGGGAGAAAGAAAAATTAATTGGAGCCTGTGTAATAAGTTTACCAGACTGTGTGTCTCACAAAGATAACCATAGTCTCTTCCTGTTAAAAAGTAGAGAAAGATAAATTTTTAAAATGCAGCAACCATGATTCTGTTTTTAACACGTTAGTCCTTAAGAAGTCTAATGTTTCTAATATTGCAGTATTTCTAAACGCTACTGGTTGTGTCCACTGTAATATACATGCTGGAAAGTTA
>NW_011909618.1:0-988 GCF_000151845.1 Pteropus vampyrus | reverse complement strand
CGACAAAGTCCCTGCGACTGGAGAGGAGTGAGCGAGGAGGGGCCGGGAAGACGCGAAGCTTCTGGGCGTCCAGGACGGTCTGGGGAGAGTAGGAGGGAAACAGGGAGAGCACCAGAGAGAGGGAGAGACAACCCTGGCCGGGGCGGGGGCTGGTGGTGAGCGACGGGAAGATACGGCGTCTGTGCTGGGGATTTGCTGATGACTTGGCTCTGGGGTGTGGGAGAGAAGAACCAAGCTTTACCCCGACACTTCCGATGTGAGCAATGGGGACAGGACAGGGAACACTGGGAGCGAAGTGGCTTCAGGAACTCAAATCAAGACAGCTACTTGGGACCTGCTGGGTTGGAGATGCCTGTTGGACGTGGAAGAGAATCCGCACATCTGGATTTCAGGAGTGAGGTCGGGGCTACGGATAGAATTTTGAAGTTCAGTCTACAGACGTTATTTAAAGCGAAGAGAATGGAAGGCAACCTGGTACACGGATGCAAATAGATGAAAGCAGGTGACACGGGGCTGAGCCCTGGGACACCCCGATGTTTATTTAGAGGGTGCGAAGAGCCGGAGAAAATTCAAGAGATACCGAGGAGGAACGGAGGGAGGTGGGCGAAGAATCAGGAAGGCGCGAGGTCAGCTGGCACTAGCAAAGAGGACGCATCAAGGAGCGGAAGGAGGCCGCCTGCATCGTGAGGTCTGAGGACTGGCCGCCGGGCTCGGGGCGATGGCAGCCTTCCTGACTGGGACAGAAGCACTGTTTCGGTCGGGTCGGTCAGAGCCTAACTCAGATGGCACAAAAGATCATGAGAACCGATGACGGGGAGACGGTCAGCACAGCCTGTGGCATGCGGTGCTTCGTCTACTGACGGGAATGACTCAGCACAGAGGAGGGGACAACTGGTGATCCAGGACAGAAAGAGAAAAATCGCAGGAGGAAAGTCCTTAGGAGAGGAGGGGTTGGTGGGATTCAGTGAACAGTGGGGTCATCGGCCAT
>NW_011909617.1:0-2191 GCF_000151845.1 Pteropus vampyrus | reverse complement strand
CACCTGGAACCAAGGTCAAGGCTGTGTCTTCCTCATGAACAACGGCTGCCAAATGCTTCTGAGAGGATGTCTCTGAAAGGCAGGACGATGTCCGGTCTCCCATTTTTAGCAACTAGCTTGCTCGGCAAATGAAAAGACTGGCTCCCTCTCAGACCCCGGGGCTCTTTACCCGCCATGCCGGGCAAGTACCCCAAAGGGACTCCATCTCCAAGTTGGGTCTCGTTCCGCAGGGCTTCAGGCCCCCCAGGTCCTGGCTCACAGGGAGACCCACAGTGTGGAAACAGGACAGAGCTTTCTGAAAATCTCCAGAAGCACAAACCTCTGGAAAGGCCAGAGGCAATGAAGCCTGACGTTCACTAAAAACAACTGAAAATGATCAGACCCAAGATGGGGCAGTTGAACAGTGGAAGAGAGGTCGGCCCCCAACTAGAGTCTGGAAAATGCGTTTCCACATCCCCTTTTTTTTTTTTTTTTTTTGGTCAGCAGCAAACTGCCTACTTACTGCCACTTCTGAAAAGGCTAACACGTTTAACCTGATCTGAGGTCTGAGGCCCCACAGGAAAGCCCATTAGAAAGCTAACGGCATGGTTTAACCACAGGACATAAAACTACACCAGACTGGACAACTTTGTTCCTGGGAAGTTCAGAAGGAAAGGCACAGGGACAGACTGAAACGCAGACAGGACCAATGAAGCGGGGGAGGAGGACGTCGCTGGCCAAGTGTTTTCCAGATGTCAGGGACTCTGCTGAGCTTGTCTCGGGCTATTTCACCAACGCACTGCAGATTCTCAGAAGATTTAGATTCCAGCTACAAAGGATTCACGGATTGACTGTATGAGCTACGTGCGACAGCGTTAGTTTCTCTTACTCCTGCCTTTGGGATAGTTCATCTTCAACTGAAGAGGCAGGGATTTCGACTTCTATTTTACGGCTTCAGAATGATTAGGCGGCTTATGTAATGAGTTTATAAAAATTAAAGCAGGATAAAGCAGTCGTGAGCGACCAGGTACATGTGAACAAGAGTGGCCGGCATGCTGTAGGGAAATCAGGGAGGACCTGTCCCACAAGATGACATTTGAGCAGAGATTGGGTTTTCCCATCTATAAAATCAAGATAATGATTCTATTTAATTGGATCATTGTGAGGATTCAATGAAATGATACTTATTATAGGGTACTGACTTCAAGTATAGAGTTGGTATCCAATAAATGATAGCTATTAATATTTAACTTCAATCGATCTGGACAACATCTGATACACTATTCTCATCTTCTTCAGAATTGATAAGGATATAGAGCTTTCATTCCTAAGAATCATACTTAAATGGGTTCTAAATGACCGGCAAACAGTCTGGAAGTGTTTCTGGAAAGGGGGGAGTCTCTAAGTCCAGATTTCACAGTGCCGGGCCTTCGTGAAGTTGGGACTTTCAGTGCCCCTGTTCCTATAGAATAATTCGATTAAATTCCTTAACACTTAGCACTTTAATTCCAGATCGATCCAGGCTTCACTCTCTCAAAGAAGTACAAAGAATATTATAACATTTCTGGAGGTGAGCAGGCAACACAGTTTTGTTCTCCGTCATCCACGACAGCTGAACACAAAAAGATGCACAGGTAATAAGCAAAATATATACCGTAGAACTGATTCTTAAACACTTTCAAAGCTATAACATATATTCCAATTGCAAGTCCCTTTACCGAAAGATGATAAGGATGAAAACCCCCAAAGATAAGGCTGTATAACATGTTGCAAAGAAATGAAGTATCAGGCTATTTTAAGTTAAAGGGTTAAACTCTTTCCTCAAACTAAGAAAAATTATCCACTATTTTTGTTATTTCTGTAAGAATTGCGGTATAGCTTTAGGTTCATTATCAGGCAGCGGGGTAAAGAAAGGGAAGAAACGTCCTCGTCAGCCCACCATCTGCCACCCATGGAGCCAGGTGCCTCATAAACATCCCATCTTCTCTGCACAGTGTCGCAGGGACCGGGCACCATCAGCTCTGTTAGAGATGGGAATGTGGGGCTACGTCGCATAGCAAGAGCTAGTGATGCCGGCCACTCAAGCCCCGGGCTCAGAGCTCTGACTGCTATTTCTCGGTTTCAATCCACACTTCCTCCTGGTGCCACATCCAACGGGTGACAGATGAAGCCTTGCAACTTGGGTGAAGTTCTTGTTGGTCACTGTTAATCC
>NW_011909616.1:0-1741 GCF_000151845.1 Pteropus vampyrus | reverse complement strand
AATCTAACCGCAGATAGTTAAGCCCAGATTTCAAAGATGAGTTCTATAAAAGTTCCAGAAACAGCTCCATCCTTTAATAAATTATTTCAGTAGTAGGAAAAAATAAAAAAGACACTGAAGAGCTCTTTTTTTTGAGGTTAAGATAATTGACCAAAAGGAAAGAAAAATTATAGAAAATTATAAACATGGGTATATTGAATTAAATATATTAGCAATCTACAATGTGTGTATATAAAAATGTATATAAATATATTCATTATCCATACATAGGTATTTCATATTTATATACACATATATTGTCATAAACTTAAATCTATGCTCTACTAAACTTGTACAAATGTATTGTGAACCATTTCTCTCTATTTTTTAAAATTGAAAACAAAAGAACCATCATAATTCCTAATGAAGTGGATACAGATATTTTAGCTGAAATTGCATTTGTATGCATTAGATGATTTTGAACATTACATGAAGATGGTCAGAGGATTTGAATATGTATATTTTCCAAAGAAGACATACAAATGGTCAACAGTTACATGAAAAGATACTCAACATTACTTATCATCAGGGAAATGCAAATTAAAACTACAATGAGATATCACCTCACATCTGTTGGATTGACTATTATCAACAAACAAACAAACAACAAATGTCAGCAAGGATGCAGAGAAAAGGGATACTTTGTGCATGTTGGTGGGATTGTAAATTGGTGAAGTCACTATAAAAAATAGCATGGAATTTCCTCAAAAACTTAAAACTATGATACAATCCAGTAATTTCACTTCTGGATATTTATTTGAAAAAAATAAAAACCATTAATTCAAAAAGATATATGCACTCAGGTTCATTTCAGCATTATTGATTATAATAGTTAAGATATGATAGCAACCTAGGTGTTCATCGGTAGATGAATGGATAAAATAGATGTGGCAAATATATACAATGGAATATTAGCCATAAAAAGAGAATGAAATTTTGCCATTTGTAACAGCATGGATGGACCTAGAGGGTATTATGCTAAGCGAAATTAGTCAGATAGAGAACAAAAACTATATTATTTCACTTATGTGTGGAATCTAAGAAACTAAACAAATGAACAACAACAACAACAAAACAGAAATAGATTCATACATATAAAGAACAAACTGATGATTGCCAGAATGGAAGGTTGGGGGATGGGTGAAAAAAAGTGAAAGGGAATAAAAGATATAAACTTCTAGTTATAAAATAAGTCACAGGGACTTAATATAAAGCATAAAGAATATAGTTAATAATATCATAATAACTGTATGGTGACAGATGCTTATTAGACTTCATGGTGATCACTTTGTTAGGTATATAAATATGAAATGACTCGTACTCCTGAAAGTAATATAATATTGTATGCTAACTATACTTTAATTTTTAAAAAGCAACGTGCTTAAGAAAATTACTGCCATTTAGAGAGTTATATTTATTTTGATTATCAATCTATGTTCAGATTATTTCTAGCAGATTAGCCTAATGTTTTGAGAAACACAGTGGTATGTGTTCTTTTATGTTATAAACAGAATTTCACAATCTTCTTCATTTAATGTCTAGGTTGCTTGGAATTAAAGGAAGACACCATTGAAAACCTTCTTGCTGCAGCGTGCCTTCTTCAGCTTCCTCAAGTAGTAGAAGTATGCTGCCACTTCCTCATGAAGCTTTTGCATCCATCTAACTGTTTAGGAATTCGAGCATTTGCAGATGCTCAAGGATG
>NW_011909615.1:0-2604 GCF_000151845.1 Pteropus vampyrus | reverse complement strand
TTTTAGAAACAGGATTGCATTTAAAAAATGCTTGGCAACTTGCTCTTTTCACTTCCTATCTAGGTGTCTCCCTTTTCGTGCCAGTGTCCTTGAAGAGATCTCCTCCTTCTCCAAATAAAGTTCAGGGTGCAGCTGATATGACCTGGTCTCTGTCTCAACAACTGTAATCACCGAGATAGTTCTAGCTGAGACCACCAGGAAGAGCAGACAGCAGAAAGGGTACTGATGAGATCCCTCTCTTAACCTATAGCAGGCTTTGCCTTGTTTCCACAAAACCACTCTTCCATAATGAGAGCTGGCTTCAGCCTCCTCAGACACCTTCCCCCTGCCTGTCCCATTGCTCTTCCTCCAGGCCAGGAGTAGCAAACTCAAAAGCCTATAGAAACCCCAGAAGGCCAAGTAGATGAGTGAAGCAGGCTCTGTAGAAAAGTGCTGCAGCTCTAAGAAGTGCAGAGTACTACTAACCCTGTTTGAATGGCAGTCCTGACTCATACCACTACTCACATGCTTCCTCTTGTAAAGAAGGAATATTGCCAGGTTTCTAAATTTTCCTTGAAAAAGCCACGAGAAGCCAGAAAAGGCTTTGGGAAGCTAGAAATCCAAATGTTTGAGAGAAATTTGATTTTCAAATGTCAGCAGCTAAGTGTTTTTGAATGAATCTAGGTCTTTACCTTTTATTTTTAAAACAAACTTAATTTTTAAAACAGCTTTAGATTTCCAGAAAAATAACAAAGACAGTACAGAGAGTTCCGATATGCCCTATACTCAGTTTTCACTATTATTATTAACATTTTACATTAGTATGGTATATTTATCATAATTAACGAGCCAATATTAATACATTATTATTAATAGTTTATTTAGATTTCTTTAGTTTTTATCTGATGTCCTTTTTTCTGTTCCAGGATCCCATCTAGGACCCCACATTGCATTTAGTTGTCATGTGTCCTTAGGCTTCTCCTGGCCATGAGGAAGTTTCTCAGACTTCCCTTGTTTTTTATGACCTTGACAGTTTTGGGTGTTGTTCTTACTCATTTTAATAATTCCAAATGCTCTTCAAGGGCTGAGATCATGTTTTGTTTTTCATGTAGTTTTGTGGGTTTTTTTTTTTCTGTACTTGTCTTTTCTGTACTTTCTAGGACAGTGTCTTGCACAATATACGTGTTTAATAAATCTTTATGGAAAGAATGAATGAGTTAATAAACAAATAAATGAATCTGCCTGCAAGTGTAATTGATGAGTATAAATTACATAAGGAAAAGAAGGAAAATGAACTAGAAAATAAATGGTAGAATTTCCAAACTAAAAGAAGTTGACTTGTAATACCTCCTAGCACATTATTTCTAAATTTTTACAATATGCAAATAAATATTGTTACATGTTTCTTTGAGTAGAGAAATTTTTAAAATATGAATGTATTCAAAATGAAAAAAATATACTTTCACTGCTCCTTAATAACCGAAAGGAGAGTCAAGCCTGATTTAACCTTCCCCCCAAAAGATACATCCTATTACTCTTGAAAATATCTGACTGGTGTATAGTATAACATATGTTCCTTCCTTCCTTTTAGAAACCAAAAGGGTTCAAATCCAACATATTTTAAGGAGCATTTTTCTCTCTGTATAATAAAATACAACTTTTCTAACTGTCCACTGTTGGGATGAAGTGAACAGAGGTCAACCATTCTGGAAGGAAAAATAATTTCTTACAGAAAGATATATTACCATTATCATCAACATCAAATTCAACTTCTGCAGAAGAACCTCATTCAGAGGAAGTTGAATTAGGAGGAAATTTAGTCCCTCTTTTTCTCTACCAAAAAGTACATTTCATGAAGGATTTTTCTCAATTACCATTATTTTATTAGAACAACCTGTAGAGGGCGTCCTTGCACCAAGAGCCATAGGAGTTTGAGCAATACTAAGGGAAAAAAACTTTCTATTAAAACCACACTTTCTGGAGTCAAACAAAAATGTCTATTGTGTTGTGAAATTATCGTCTTTAACTGGGAGACAACTGGAATTCCAGCGCTAAAATGCTTTAAGGGTTGTCCAATGTATACAAATACATTATATAAATGAATATTCCGAGATAAAAACATGAAATCTTTGAAAAGAGGTAACTATTTTTATTTTAAAGCAAGAACGGTTGTGAAGCTTTGAATGCGAACAGACTTATATGATTTACTTATCAGTATAAGGTTTAGCAGCTAAGAGAATGGGCTTTGAAATTAGAGTGACTGGGATTTGAACCCTGACTCTGTCAACTCGCTGGACCTTTTCGAGCCCTATTTCCCCATCGGTAAAATGGAAATAATTATAGTACTTATTTAAAAGAGTTATGAGGATTAGGTAAGCATTTCAGATAAAAATACTTTTAAAATTAAGATACTGCAAGTTCAAATAGTCATAGTTAGACTTTCCCAATTCTCTTCAAAGATCAATAGTTGTACAGCTGAAAATATTTCATAATTAGAACCGCATATTTTGCTCTTTTTAGTAACTTCTTATGACCTAACATTTATTTAACTTAATGCATGCACATGTTCTGTTTCTCCTCTGTTGTTTCTGTTTGGTTTTTCCCTCTTGGGATGCTTACTACCCT
>NW_011909614.1:0-1276 GCF_000151845.1 Pteropus vampyrus | reverse complement strand
ATATACCATTATGAATATATATATAATACACACATATTTACCTTTGCTCTGTGTGCAATACTAACATATTTTCTTTCATTTTTATTCTATTTCATTTTAAAATTGCTTTTGACCCATCAAGTTGCTATAATGACAACTTATGTGACACTAATCTTTAAATTTGTTGAGAATGAGACACTATCAAATTCTTCAATTGTGAAGGAAGTGTTCATTACAGAATCATTATGCTATACTTTTTATGATAGGAATACAAGCTTAAATTTAAACAGATATTTCTCATGGACCAAAGATATAGTATATAGCATTATGATTAAAATTCTTTTTTTTTTTAATTTTTTAACTTATTTTTAGGCGAGGCCACCCTTGGTTGACCTCACAGATTGCAAGGACCTTGTCAGTTTACAATCCCTTATTTTTTACACCTACATCACCTGGTCTTCCTAGGTGGTCTCCCATTCAAGTACTAACCAGGCCCGACCCTGCTTAGCTTCCGAGATCAGACGGGATCGAGTTTGTTCAGGGGGCATGGATCGGGCTTGTTCAGGGTGGCATGGCCATAGACTGATTAAAATTCTTAATTTTGAATCAGTCTCATCTGGCTTTAAATGCCCACTTATTTACTATCTCTCTAGTCTTGGGTAAGTTATATATATGTCTCAATTCTCTCATTCTCTCATATGTAAAATGGAAATGAGTATGTTACCTCACAGTATAGTTGAGAAGTTAAAATGAAATTATACACACATATATATAAAATATATATGTACAGTTAATTAGAATATGGTAAACAATAGATGGTAGCTATGATTAATGTCATAAAAGTTTCGATTTACTAATAGATTCATTGGAAAGTTTATTGCAAAGTTAAAAATTAAAATTGTTTTTCTGTTCTGGGTAATGGAGTTTTAGTATTATCAGTTAATACAAAAATGTCAGTGAATTTTCTGTTGAATTAAATTATTTAGTTTACCTGAATAAACATTTTTCTAATTTAGTTACAACATATTGATTAATGAATGTAAAGAGACTTGGTATAAAAAGGAAATTAGCTTTAAAATATTAGATGCTGTAAGAAATTAAAGATTATTTGGAAATGAAAATTTATAATCTCTGAAATCATGATGTTAATGGGAAAACAGAAATTCATTTGTGAATTATAATATACACATTTTTATGATAGAGAATAACTATTTTAGGGTGAGAGGCACTAAGGTTTTGAGTGCCAATAATATCTGCTCTCTCACTCTCAGTGAATAAATATGTAGCCATATATATA
>NW_011909613.1:0-1000 GCF_000151845.1 Pteropus vampyrus | reverse complement strand
GAATAGCACTCATGTCTATAAACCAAGAGCATCACAGTAAAGACACAAAATGTGATTAGAAATTGCATCACTACACAAAAAGTAAGGTAAACAATTCCACACCAAGATTGTAGGAAAGAAGATTATTTAAAAACACAAAGAAACTCCAATAAGAATTATTGCCATATGAATTAGGAAACATAGCGCTTATATCTTAGCATAATCAATTTTTATAATTTAATAAAAAATTATTGTACTCTAATAAGACACTACCTCCCTACTTTGGTTCTCTCCAGGGTCTGTCCTGCTGCCCTCGGGGGCCTCTCCACAGGGTAAGGAAAAGTAAGGAAGTGACAAACATAAACTGTTTTTCTCTATCACTCTATTTTCCTCCTTATTGCCTGGACTTTGAAGTTCAATGTCATGTAAACATTAACTTGCTTCTTAAATAAAGCCGTGAAGAACAAACTGTGGCCTGAGCATATGATTTATCCAAATACTTTCCCATGAGCTCCAAGGATTCTAATTTTTTCTCTACCAGTATGTCTCTATCTCATAGAATTAGTTTGGAAATAGTCTTATCATTATTATTGTTATTGTTGTCGTTATTTTGTTATTGAAGTGTTTTCCAAAGAATGCCTAACAGAGATGATTTTAGATGGTAATATCTACTAAGTTTCTTTTTAAATATATTTAAGGTAAAAAAAATTTTTGATTTAAAGGAAAAACATGTTAAATAGTACAAGTGGTAAAAGGCAGGGCAAAAATGATCACTGGCTGAAGTTTGGGACTCACTGATCTCTTGCATTAATCAGTTGCACAGGTGAAATTTGCTGTACACATAAAGCCTGAATTGTCTTATTATAACTTTGGGAACAACTCGCAGTAGCTAAGATGGTACATTTATTTTTTTTGCTAGTCATTAGTCATCACCTACCTACATTACTAACAGTTTTCTTTAATAATACAATCATGTGGATCGTGAGAGTCTAAATTACTCTGGCAAACCCTTTAAAACAAG
>NW_011909612.1:0-3054 GCF_000151845.1 Pteropus vampyrus | reverse complement strand
GAACTCCACTTAGTTTCAAGGACATAAAATGACCTTTACTGTCTTATGGCTCCACCCTTTGAGCTAAAGCCTCCATCCTCTATGTCATCCTACCTTTTTCATGAAGGATATGTTTTTGCAACTGAGTGATTTTATCAGCTTGTTCTTGGCTATAGAATTTTGAGTGTCTAAGTGGCTTCTACTGTGTCCTATGGCTGTAATTTTCAGTCAAAATTGACAGTCTTTGCCTATATAACAATCTCAAGAATCCCATAGATCGCCTATGGTGTCACAGGAATTCACTCCTTTAAATATGATGCTCTTAAATAACGCCATCTATATTTGGCCTCTGCTGGTTGAAAAGATTTTTGAGTCACATGATTAATCTTTTCAAAGAGCTTTTTCTGTAACTGAATATACTGATCTTTTATCCTTATACGGTATTAATGAAAGATATTTTTAGCCACGTGCATGGACTTTTTTTATAGAGCATACTTTTCAGACAGTGAATATAGCCATGAGCTGCTTAACAATAGGGATACATTCTGAGAAATGTGTCATGAGTGATTTTGGTGTGTGTGAACATCATAGCGTGTATTTACACAAACCTAGATGGTGTAACCTGTATTGTATATGCTATACTTTTATAGGACTGGCAAAGCAGTATGTTTGTTTATACCAACGTTGCCACAAACACGTGAGTAGCATGTTATACTATGATGTTACTATGGCTACACTAGGTGATAGGAATTTTTTAACTCAGTTATAATCTCATGGGACCACTGTCACACACGTGGTCCATCATTGACTGGAACGTCATTTTGCGGCACAGGACTGTGTCTTAATTATAGAATCTTTTACAATCTAGATATGAGAAATTTCCAAATTATCAAACCTTATTTTCTCTGTTTAATAGTTTTTCCTCAGTTTACTCTTTCCACTAGAATTTTACTATGAACAGAAAGAAGAAACTAAGTCTTACCTTCAACACTATGCTTGGAAGTCTCCTCAGCTTAAATGTCCTATTTCATTAGTCATAAGTTCTTTTCACAAAACTGCACAGCACAATTCTGCTAAGTCTTCTACCACTATAACAATAAAGCTCTCCTTTTCTCTAATTTTCAATAATATATTGGATCAATTCCTTCTGATCTCTCACTAGTAACCACATTAAAGTCCATATTTCTACCAACAGTCTGTTAAGAGTCACCTGGTAGCAACCTAAATTCCATCTGCAACCTCGATTCATCTTTGCCCTATGGTATAACATAGTCATAGGTTTCAGTAATTAGGATATGGACATCTTTGGAAAATGGTTTTAAGCCACATCCGAAAGAAATTTACTCATATATTAGGTAAAGTTCTCCAACTCTATTTTACCACAATTCACAAAGGTGACATTGTGACCATATTTCTTATCTTTAACCTATTTACCTACTCTTTCCTCTTTTATATTCAGAGTCAAAAACAGTGAATGACAAACAATAAATACAAAGTTAATGTTTCCTGGATGAAATAAATAATGACTAAATGAAGGAGGGAAGCTGTGTTAATTTGACCTCATGTCAGACTTCTGCTTATATACACTTATCTAAAAAACATGCAAAATATGCTTGATGAACCATGGCTGCCATTTTGAAACAAAGGATTTTGTTAGGTCTCATTTATTTTGTTTCTTCAGGCAGTTTTATTCAAAAAATTTTTTAATATAAATAGTAATCTTTATAGTCTCTATATTTAGGTCTTTAGAAACATAGCCTTAAAAGTTATTAGTAGAACTCTGTAAAATTTGTAGTTTGGCAGTTAAATTACAGAATTTAAACATCAAAATGAACTTAGACATTATCTGCTTCAATAAACCAAGTTTATGGATTAGGGACATGAAATCCAGAGATTCCAGGAAACTTGCCTGTCAAATCCTTGTTAGCATTAAAAAAGAACTAGAATTCTTATCTTCTCACCACCTTTTCTACTTTTTCCTCTACTTTTTACTTACCATTTACAATTTATAAAAAACAAAAAAGTAAGCTAAATGAAGATAGAAATAAATATCTTACGACTTAAATTTAGCTAGGTATTTTTATAGTTAATAATGCTATCTCATTAAGTTTAGGTCAGCAATCTTTTTTATTTAAGAAGTAGGTGAAGATATTATTTCATTTCTTAAACCTTTTTGGTATCTTAGAAATTATTTTCTAAATCTAAAGACTACTGTATAAAATCTGCCATGAGCCAAATCTCTTGAGTAAAAGCTTAAAAATTGTACATACTAAATCAATAAATATAAATTGCTTATCATTTGCTCTTATAAATATCTGTTTTAATCTCTTTAAAGGATTTAGTGTCAAAGTAAATGAATATGTATTTTGATTTGTTTTAATGAAATATTTTTTTTTACTTCTTAGCAGAAACTATTATTTGGAAAAATTTTGCTTTTAAATTAATTTACATTATTAAACTAGAAAATAAATTACTTCGGGGAATCTATGCAAACTCATATTTTATTACTATTTTGCAAACCTTATTCACATGTTTGCCCAAGTTATAACTGACTATGAGTTTATTGAGTATAGTAAAGCTCCATAATATGCAAATGATAAAAGATATATAGACCTTTGTTTTATAAGTTTTGAAAATAATGTCAAGAATTCAGTTCTGGCAGACTAAAGAAATTTATTTTTTATTGCCCATAAATGCTGTACTCCCTATGCAATAGAATCACAGTATATATTTTCACATCATATCTAAAATAGTATTTCTGGAGAGTTTATAACAATTGATTAAATTTGACACATAAATATAGTTCATTAGTATAACATAAATAAGAAAGGAATAACTATAAAAAAGAAATAATAACTTTTTTCTTCTTTGTTTAAAATGTTAAATATAATTTGAAGCAGACTGAGAAACATAGTAACACATGTTGATGAGGTAAAATCAACAGTATTTTAGATAGAATTTTTAAGCATGAAAACTCAGCTCAAATCATGATCTACTCAGAAAGAGGTAATAAATCCTTGTAGAACTATATTTGAAATTCTTAAATACAAAATAATAAAATCAATATTTGTGACA
>NW_011909611.1:0-2069 GCF_000151845.1 Pteropus vampyrus | reverse complement strand
AGGGTGAGTGGACACCCATATATTTCTTTCACTGTCAGAAGGCCTAGAAGTAATGACACCCTAGGAGCAATGAACACATCCAGCACTCAGACCTTAGTTTCTAATACTTTTCTCCAATAAAAGGAACCAAGGCTATTTGGAGAAATGGCTGGTTTTAGGATTTGGGCAGGAAATATACAAGATGAGCCTGGAGCATCTCGTAAGGTTCAAAAACGAAACAAAACAAAACTACAATAATGGAGTATGCCAAAGGGATACAGGAACTAACTGAAAGAGCTCCCAATGGCCAAAGCTAGAACAATTTGAGGGATGAAATAAAGTAATATTATGTTATAACCAAGTATAAAATAATCTATAAAGCCATTCTGATATAAATAATTGAGAAAATTAAGAAGTGAGGAAGAAAGGCAAAATCTCTTGTGCAGAAGAATCTCAAATAATTTATGCAGATACTTCTCGTTTATGGAGCATAACTTCCTATTCCATAAGTGTGGGCTGTTCACAATGACTTCCTTCCAATGAGTACAATATGGGAAACAAGTAGCTTTATAGTAGAGAAACCTGGAAAACACCACTTTAGCCAGGTGTTCGAGGTCAACATCAACAGTAATAAGTCATGATGACCCTTGGTATGATGTGATAAAAACGGCACTTTAACTCTGTGGTCTTCCTCCCTCAATCCATAACCCAGTCTAATCATGAGAGAAATATCAGGTTGCAAGATATCCACAAAAAAACCTAGTACTTCTCAAAGATCTCTGGGTCATAAAAAAAGGAAAGAAAAGAAAAAAAAATCTGAGAAATTCTCACAGCTGAGAGAAGCGTAAGGAGACGTGACATTGCTAAATGGAATGATTTATGCTGGACGAGATGCTGGAACAGAAAAAGGGAAAAACCGAGGAAATCTAAATAAAGTATGGAATTTAGTTTAAAATAGTATATCAGCATTGGTTCATTAATTGTAACAAATGTTTCGTACTAATGTAAAATGTTCATAATAGGAGAAACTGGGTCTGGAGTATATAGGAACTCCCTGTATTATATTCATAATTCTTCTATAAATTCAAAACTATTAAAAAATTGAAGTTATAAAAAATATCGAAGAGCCCCTTGGGGACCTGTGAGACTGTATTAGAAGCATTAATATATATGTAATTAGAGTCCCAGAAGTAAAAGAAAGAGAGAATTGGGCAGAAAAATTTTTTTGAAGAAGTAATGGCCTAAAATTTCATAAATTTGGTGAAAGATATAAATTTACAGATTCAAGAATCTTAGTGATTCCTAATTAGGATGAATATGAAGAAAACTACACCTAAGCAGATCATAGTAAAACAGCTGAAAACTGGTGTGTGTGCAGGGGTGTGGTCTATAGCTTTAATGTTTAAATAGAAAATTAAAAAATGCAAAAAATTGACAAAAAAGCAGGGAAGTGGAGGGAGGAAATAATAAAATAACAAAAATTAATACAGTTGAAAAGTTGAAGAAGATTCAGTATAATGAAGAAGATTGAAGAGACTAATTGTATTATAAAAAAATTTCTCTGACAAGACTGATGAAGTAAAAAGAAAGAAGATATAAATAAAGGCATTATAAATGAAAAAGAAGAATACTTATAAATGTAACACAATACAATGAACAGATTTATGCAAATAAATCTGAATACCTAAATGCAATGAAAAATTTAATATTAAAATTAAAATGTTATTTATCATCTAGAAGAAATAGAGCACCTGAATAATTTAGTGCTTTTGAAGAAAGTCAATCACTAGTTTAAAATATGTTTACCTTCAAAACACCAGGCCTACACAATTTTAGCAATGTGTTCTAACGAACTGACAAGTAACAAATAATTCCAACCTTACACAAACTCTTTCATAGACTATTAGTTGATGGAACATTTATCAACTCATTTTGTGAGGCTACTAAAACTTGATGCAAATTAGACATGACTCTCATGAGGAACATAAATTACACACCATTCATACTCATAAATATAGATTTAAAAACAAAAATATTTGCACACCAAATGTATAAAAATATAAGGCAAATACATACAATCATTATTTAAT
>NW_011909610.1:0-1621 GCF_000151845.1 Pteropus vampyrus | reverse complement strand
TCATTGGTTATTAAATTTTTTGGTTATTTAATACACATAGTGGATAATAACAAAACTAGTTTGTAGGGATTAATTTATAGCTAAAATGAGAAACTTTAGTTATACTATTATATCTTTTAAGGTTTAAAATCAAAACCATTTAATAATAATTTGTTTATAATTCAGACAATGACAAATACCTTTATTTGAGCAATATTTAATTAAAATAAGTTGGTATAATGCTTAAAAATTGCATAAAAATCTCATGACTTAATTTTTGTCTTACTAGAATATTTATTTACATTAAAAATCTTTTAACAATGTGAAAACAAAATGCTAAAGCTGCAACCTATACTCTCAGTTTTAATTATATACACTACTTATTGTGTTGATAAGGTTCAGAAGCTTTGCCTCCAAATATTTACAGGTGGATAATGGTATAAGCATGGGACATCCTTATGTGATTTCTCTAGGAACAGTACAATATTGTGGGAAAATGTTTAGGGCATTTTTCGTTTAGAGAGGAGTCACCTTAGAACTTCGTGAGAATTTGGTTTCAATTTTTAAAAAGTTGAGTTTTTTAAAGATCATTATAATATTAGAGAAGGAAGGAATTATCTCTTCTATATAAAGTGCTGAGAATTCTCGAAGTAGTTAAAACACCCCAGTGCTTCAGCTTTACTTCATCACTCTGAATTCACCTGATTGGACTAATCATCATGGAAAAGTAAATGAATATTCAATTTTCTATGTCCTTCCTGCAAGTCTAAATTCAATTCTTAGTAATCACCTTTGCTTTGACATTTCATGGGAGTGGATATTAGATAACCAAATTATCCTCCCCTTAAAAATACTTTATGCTTCTTAAATTGGGAAGCGTGTCTTTCAGTCTTTGACACTCTTAGACAAAAACTGTCAGAGGAAATGCAGTGGTTAGTTTTATACATCAGCCTGGTTAGGCTACAGTACTCAGCTGTTAAATCAACATTAATCTAGGCATTTTGTAGTATTTTGTAGATGCAGTTCACATCCATATCTCCTATGTAAAGGAGTTTACCCTGATGATGTGGGTGAGCCTAATCCAATGAATTGAATGCCTTAAGAGCAAAAACTGAGGTTTTCAGGGAAGAAGAAATTCTACCTCGAGACCATACCATCAACTCCTAATGAATTTCCAGTTTGCCAGTCTGCTACAAATTTTTAAATCGCAAGCCCCTATAATCACATGAAACAATTCCTTAAAATAAAAATATCTCAAATGGATGGATAGATAAGATAGATAGATAGATAGATAGATAGACAGACAGACAGAGACAGACAGACAAATGATAGATATATACACACATATATAGATACATAGATAGCTATAAAGATATATACATATAAATATATATATTAATACAGAGACAGAGATGTAGAGATATAAAGATAAAGATATTCTACTGATTTTGTTTCTTTGGAGACTCCTGCCTACTGACATAGGAAGTGACACTAGTAATTATTAAATTCATATGACGTGCCAGGGATTTTACTCCTTAAATTTACTATTATAACCTTTTAAATGTAGCATTTATATTTTAGTTTAGAACATTTTCTTGTTCTCTTAATGTTTATTTTTCCAAAAATACTGGTTATTACTTTA
>NW_011909609.1:0-1787 GCF_000151845.1 Pteropus vampyrus | reverse complement strand
GCTTTATTAATGTATACCTTGAAGTTAAAAATATCATGAGCTTTAATTTTATTTTCAACATTAAAAATAAATTGCATCTATTATTTTTTTCTCATAAAACATGGAAAATTTAATATATTTTTATTTCCTTCTTCCCTTTCCTCACAAAATTTTCATTTATGTTGTCTGATTATTAATTCAAATTATTATTATTAATTTTAGGCTAATAAATCTAGTTACTTCAATAATTTATCTTGCATTTACATCTTACAAAAATATAAAGTAATTATATATAATTATTTAACTGGTTTTCTAGTCACGATTACCTTCTTAATCATATTATACCATTATGTGTTGTTTATTTTATTCCATCTCAAAGTAATCAAAGTAATTTTGTTATAAATCAAAGTATGTCTTACAGATAGAGAAATCTTATAATCTCAGATTTATTTCATATCTAAGAATTAAAAATTTTTTTTCTCACTCCTTATTAAGAATTTGAGTGAAGTTATTGGGTCACAAAAATTTTTTTCAAAGCTTTTTCCCTTTTGTGTGGCAAAAGATAAGACTTATGTTAGCTCAACTTTTCTTTTGTCCTAAGAAGAGAAGATAATTCTGTTATTAAATTCCTAACTTAGAGAGACACTGGTTAATTTTTGATGTTAATAACTAGAGAAATATAAGCTTAAATATGTTTATGAATATCAGAAGGAACCATTAATATTTTAAAAATAGGATAGATAATTGCTAAATCAATTATGGTACACCAATACCATGGCACACTCTATGTCTGTAGTAGAATGTTGAGCTAAAAAATAAGGCTAAAAAGTGCTAAGTATACTCTCAATTATTTAGTAAATGGATAGGAAAAAAACAGGAAGAAACTATGTAAAGTGGTAGCATTGCTTGCCTCTAGGTGGCAGATTATAGGTGATGATTTTTATGCTTCTTTATCTTTTCCTGTACTTTGAACTTTTTCTCTCATGAACAGATATTATTCTATAATGTAAAAATGTCGACTAGTCTATTTATAATTCTTCGGTCCTGGTTTTTATTATGACTAAGAAGTGAATTACCCTGTTAAGAGCAACTTTATCATCCTTGAAATGAACCTTCAGTTATTTGATTAATTAAATTTAATTTCTAGTTTTCCCTTTTTGGGGCTGTTTTTAAAATTAGGTTTTAAAAATAAATTATGTTGGACTCATAACATGAAAGCCGATTTGTTCTGTCTTTTTATACAGCATAAGCTTTCAACTCCTTTGAATAACTTGCTATCATTTGCTTATTCAGGTTTTTACCTGTGTCATCCAGATATTCTTATTTCATTTGCATATTTTCTTTTATCTTTAATTTGTCTTTTCTCCCTTCTTTTGGATTAATTGAAAAATATTTTTATTTTATCTAGTGGCTTCTTTCTATAACTCTTTTTTAAAATTACTTTTAGTGGTTGCTCCAGGATTAACAACATACATTTCTAACTTATCAAAGTCTAGAGTTAATATTATAGGACTTTACTTCACATTTCAAATGACACTTCCCATTTCACATATGTAACAGCATTATAACAGTATAATTCTATTTGTCCATGTTCATCCATCCTTTGTACTATTGTTGACACATCTTTTACTTTGACATTCATTTTAACTACCACATAAAAATGCTTGGTTTGGTTTTCTGTTTTTGTTTTTGTTTTTGGTCATTTGTTTCTTCTGTTTTGAACAACCAGTTGTCTTAAAAGTATGAAAAGAAAAAATTATATTTACTCACCATTTCTAGTGTTCCTCATTCTTTCCTTTATATCTGTG
>NW_011909608.1:0-3448 GCF_000151845.1 Pteropus vampyrus | reverse complement strand
CATATGGTAAAGAAATGAGATAGAACAATTCCTGACACACAATGAGCATTCACACGAAGCCATATGTCTTTATTATCATTGCCATCATAGCATTACAGATGCATTGTTTTTAGGATAAACAAGGTATGATATTTTATACAATGGAATATTATTCATCAATGAAAAATAAAAACTATTGATCCACACAGTGTGAATAATCTCAAATAATTATTCTAAGTGAAAGAATCCAGACCCCAAAGGTTGCATACTGTATAATTCCACTTATACAATAGTAGAAAGCAAAACTGTTACTGTTTGGGGTGTTTTTGAACTCCAATGTCAGCCCGGCGGCATGGGGAGGATAATGACGCAGAGTGCAATTAGCATTTTTCCTCGGTTCTTCCCCGCTGATGCAGGAAAGAATTACAGGTCAGCAAGAGTTAGAAGAAGTAAGATTTATTAAAAGTATATTTTAGAAGGAGATGGGCCACACTAAGAAAGGCTGCAGCCCTGTGGAATTTGGGAGGTGAAAAGATAAAATAAAAGACAGAATACACTGCAAGGGAGGAGCAGGTTTTCAGCCAATAGAGCTTTTACAATGCAGAAGTGGGCAGGTCTGTTTATATTTGGGCCCTGGTGGGAGATCCTTGATCATCCATATGTGAGGTTACCTTGACTGACTACTTAACACATTGCCTAGTGCGCATGTGCTTACCTAGAATTCAGTCTCTTATAATTAGATTCATGAACTTCTGGGCATAAACATGGTATTATAATGAAGGCAGGGTGGTGGCCAGGTTAGGGTAGTAACTTCTGCACAAGGGTCTATGGCCAGATTAAACCATTTATAAGTTATGGCCGTCCCATAACCTTTGACTCCTGGGCTGCAGGAGGGATTCTTTAACTACAATGGGGTGTTCTCTAGGCGGTCTCTGTGCTGGGCCTCCATTTTTTTGTTCCCCTGTCATTCATGTCTGCCTAGCTACCTAACAAAACTGTAGGAACAGAAAACAGATTAGTGATTGCCAGGGGGGCTTGGGTAGAGAGAGAGGTTGATTATAAAGGAAAAAAAACAATGGGATTTTGGGACATGAAGGAATTGCTCTGTATTTCAATGGTGATGGTGGGTACAAGACTGAATGTGTTGGTAAATCCTCACATTATTCTATACTAAAAAGAGTGAATTTTACTTTATGAAAATACATTTGTAAAGTCAACTAAAAAAGTAAAAATCTTCCATTGTCAATGTACTTTAGCTCCAAGAAAAAAGTCTTTAACGACAAGGCTTTAGATTTAAGTTTTAAAAATAAACATATAATAATATATGTCTGTTTCTAGAGAGAAAGACTCCTTCCAAAAAATAGTTGCCTTATTTCCTAAATTATTTGCAATTCAGTTGCTGACTTTCTGGGCTCCAAATATCAGACAGTAGATCCTTAATGCAGCCCCCTGTTCTCCTCAATATCCTACATTGGGACTGAGCTATTCACACAAACATTTCAAGATGGGCGAATTCCCAGGTTATGGCATTTCATACACTCAGTGAATTAGCCATTTTTAATATAGAAGTTCCTAAATTATTAACATTTCCCAAAGTGCTATTTGATGGCAAAAGTAATATCTTTGTGAAGTATTAAGTGATTTTTATGAAAAAGTAGAATAAGCTGACAGAAAGTAATAATTATACTGTCAGAGGATACAAGATTCCATTTTTTCAATCTATATTGCCTAGTTTTGGTTGCACAGGCTGTCATCAAGATGGTAAGATTTATTTCTCCTTTAATTGCACCATGGCAGCCAGTTTTGTGCAAGCGATATCTGTGGTGTCCACTTTTTCAGCAGCATGTAATTCCGTGGCATCATTTATGTAGAAGATTGGGTACACAATTAAGACAATGGCTTGCATGCCAATGGAACTAGAGAATAAAGCCTTTTCAGAGCCCTGGGGTGCTGTTCAGATGTTTTAAAATCTCAAACAACTGGTGATTTACCTATTAGCTGTAAGATGAAAACTATTCGCCTTCCATAATAGTTTGTTCCAGACTCTAAGCTCAAAGAAGCTGTTCACCAGAAATGTGAGTTTGACCTCTTTTGTGTAATATCCGGGGTTTGCTTTCTCATGCATTAAGTATGGAGTATGCATTATTAACCCATTATAGTTGTAGGTCTGCATGTGACCTATTCTTATAACCTTGGAAATTTCACACATAAATTATTAGAAAAGAATAATGAGCTAGTGCTTGAAACCAGGTGACATAGTTAATGGTTGTATTGCTTTTCAGTCTGCTACTTGTGTCATTGCAGGACAATCTGGTTTGTCTGCCTTGAACACCCTGAATGCTCTTGACTCTTTAATATAATTTATTGAATGGAATTGACAGGATACTTATGGGTACCTTGTTTTAGGCTAAAAACTTGGGAGAACACACAGAGGCATATGGCATGTGTCCACCCGAAGGATGCTTTAAAACAGCACTGGAGAATTAAAATTTGTGTTTATAAAGATAAATGGAGGGCAAAACAAAAGTCTATACTGTCAAGTGCTGAACTGAAAATAATTAGATGTGTCAGTGGGTGGCACAGTAGAGCTTAGTTATGCACAGTGCAGTTTTCCGCCTCAGCTTTCGTAGTTCTAAATCTGAGTTTTACCCCTAACTAGTTGTGTGCTCCTGAGTCAGTTATTTAAGCTACTGTTTCTTCATCTGTAAAATTAGGATTGTATTACTTGCCTCATCAGCTGTTGTAGAACCTAAATGCAATTTTCCATGTAAGGCGAACTGCTCTAATTAAGACTATGGATTGCTTCCTAATTGCACATCTTATCAATACGGGAACTTCATCACTTGACCCCTCATTTGCATCTGGTGGGGCTAGAGAGATGACTTTTCTATCAATATTTACTAATATGCTATTGAATTAGAGATCCATATCTTCAGCCAAGAGATCTCTCCTTAGAGACCAGTGTACTCAACAGCCTGGTGGGCACCTTCACCTAGAAGTCCTAGAGTGACCTTCAATTCAATGCGTTCCAATAGCTCACCCCAATCCCACAATGGACTGCACTGTCTTCTATTTTACCTTCCTCAGTGTGCACTATTTCCACCCATCCAGTGTTGCAAGCCATCAACTTGAGAATCATACTCAATTTCTTTGTTCATCATTCTCCATGTCAAATCGGTCATAGAGAACAGCTGATACTACCACCAGATTGATCTTAATCCATGTTCTTCATCTTGAATATTCTCTCATGGCTGCCACCATGTCACAACCAACTAATCTCAGCTAGCCGCCCAGCCACTCCTTCTCAGTCTCCATACAACTAATTCAGTGGAAGCACTCAGCTGTTCTACCTGGACTCCTGCAACGGGCTTCTAACTGAGCTTCTGCTTCCTGACATTGCCTCTCTCTGTTTCCTTTTGCAGAATAGATGATTCAGAGATCTTTCTAAGGTTCCATTTAAAATATTTTA
>NW_011909607.1:0-1599 GCF_000151845.1 Pteropus vampyrus | reverse complement strand
ATTACCACCATCAAGACTGTAAACATATTCATCACCTTCCAAAGTTTGTTCCCATCCCCTTTATTATAACTATTGCTGTTATTTCATGAATGTGGCAAAAAACAAACAAACAAAAAAACACTTAACATAAGGTCCATCTTTGTGGCAAATTTAAAACTGGATATCCACATGCAAAAAATTTAAAACAGTCCCTTATTTTACATCATACACAAAATAGATTACAGACTTCAATAGAAGACCTGAAATCATAAAAATTTTAAATGAAAACATAGGTAAAGCTCATATTGGTCTTAGCAAGCCCAGACAATAAAAGCAAAAATAGACAAGTGGGACTACATTAACTAAAAACTTCTGTACAGCAAAGGAAACCATCAACAAAATGAAAAGGTAGCTTACAGTATGAGAGAAAATATTTCAGGCCATATATATATATAATAAGGAGTGAGTATTAAAAAATATAAAGAATTTATACAACCCAATAGCAAAAACAAACAAAAAAAACCTGATTAAAAATTACACAAAGAACATGAACAGACATTATTCCAAAGAAGACATACAAATTGACCAACAAGAATATGAAAAGGTGCTTAACCTCACTGATCATCAGGGAAATGTAAATCAAAACCACAATGAGATATCACCACACATCTGTTAGAATGGCTATTATTAAAGACAAAAGATTTCAAGTGTTGGCAAAAATGTGGAGGAAAGAGAACCCTGGTCCACAATTAGTGGAAATGCAAATCAGTACAGTCATTATGAAAAATAGGATGGTGTTCCTCAAAGAATTAAAAACAGGCCATTCTTTCAAAAGCACACTCTGCCAGCAGTGTTGTTTAGTCCATTCTCTAAAACCTTTTCCCAAATCTTATATTATTTTTTCATTTTATATTCAACCATTTTTTGTATTTTTTTCTCACTAGCATTTATTTATGATGATGTTGCTTATATCTTAAAATACACAAACAAAACTCTTGATTTATCTCACTTTCTCATTCCATTATTGTTCTTTCTCTCTATTTTCTTTCCCTACCAAATTCTGGAAAACGTTGCCATCACTGGCTGTCTATAATTTCTCACTCTCTAATATAGTCTTACATTCACCCTCTCATCATTTATTTCACTCAAACAATGGGTTTATACCAGGGTTGATGTACCCTTTTCCCAACTTCCCTCTCTCCCCACCAGGCATTAGACAATGTCTAAAGAAATTTTTGGTTGTCAGAACTGGGTCAGGGAGAGTACTCTGCCATCTTGTGGATAGAGGCTAATGATTCTGCTAAACATCCAAAAAGGCCCAGGACAGGCCCCCCTCAATAAAGAATTATCCTATACAAAATGTCAGTAGTGCTGAAGCTGAGGTACTCTATTTTGAAACAAATCCTATTAAGGTCACCTACAAGCTCAATTTTAAATTCAATATATTTTTTACTATCTTCATCCTACTTAATCTATGGGCAATTGATCCCTTTCACTAAGCTGTCAGTGCAGAAATAGTCTTTTTCTTCATGTAAGGGACATTTTTCTTCTACCACCAGATTTCTCTTCCTTCACCTGAACTGACTGTGGCTACAGCCTGACCTTCTACTGGCCTCCCAG
>NW_011909606.1:0-2010 GCF_000151845.1 Pteropus vampyrus | reverse complement strand
GGTCTAGAGCAGGCAGAGACCCCCTCTGTCCGGCTGGCTCACCGTTTAGTGCCTGGCACGGCATCGTTTAAAACCTACATTGACCGATGTAGGTTTTAATAATATGATTTAATAATAGTCTGATGACTTTAATAATAGTCTTAGCTCCCTTTTTTTTTCATCTATACGTAACCTGACTCTTACGTACGTGAGTGCACACATGTGTGTGCATATACATGAATGTAGAAGGAGATATGTTCTAATCGTGGTAAAGCGGTGCAGAATCCTGGACGACTTCTCTTAAGGTTACAGTTCTAGCTCAACAGTGACGTCCCGATGTTTTCCTTACGAGGGGCGAAGCGCCTAGGTGTGTTTGTCTCTGGAAAGACTGAGTCACGTGCTCAAAGGAAGATGTACAGGTCTCAGGCAGTGAACGATACAATTCCTAAAATAAATCGTAAAAATGAGAGCCTGGATCAGGAAGTAAAATCATTTTTCCTCATCTGTTCGTGTAAAGCAGATAGTACTTTGTATACACATCTGTATCTCCTCTCCCTCAGTAACTGCTTCCTCCCACTAATTTAAATTAAATTGTATCCATGTCGTTTGTTTGCTCTCGGGGCCCCTCGGGTTTCCATTGGGGAATTTGATAGAGAAGGGGGGGTACCAGGAACCTGAAACCAGAACTTTGACAAAAAGAGATTTTCCGTTCGTTCCGCTGAGAACTCTGGGCGACCGTGGATGCTACAGAACTGTGTGAGGTGTCAGGCCCGCGACCACAGTGGGGCGATCTGGCCGGGACAGACCCGTGTGACTCGGTAAAGTCGGGGACGGGCTTTTGGGCGCTGGTCCTGCAGGCTCGAAAAGGCCGCGTGGCAACCGTTCTCCTTCCGGATCGAACCTCACCCTTCCTTGTTCCGCCCTAGATAACCAGTTCAGGATGTCCATCCTAGAACGCCTGGAGCAGATGGAGAGGAGGATGGCCGAGATGACGGGGTCGCAGCAGCACAAGCCCGGAGGCGGCGGAGGCAGCAGTGGAGGGGGCGCCGGGAGCGGGAGTGGCGGAGGTCAAGCTCAGGTACCAGTCCGCGCAGACGGCCGCCTCTCGTGTTGTCTCACGTGTTCCTGGTTGACGAGGCTGTCCGTCACAGCCCCTTCTCTGGGGCCGGTGTCATCCCTGGGCAGAAGCGCTCCTCGGGACTGTGCTGCCACACTTTGGGGTCCATGTGATGCAAAGGGGGCCTTGGCGTTGGGGCTTCTCAGTCGCTCAAACCCCTCCCTAAGCCCTAGACCATTGTCGCTGATCTCAGAACGCACTGCCGTCACCTGGTGGCGGGGGTGAGGGCGTCCCATGAAAAAAAAAGGAGGCCAGACGCCGACTGGGGTCTGCCGGCTTAGAGTCCAGTTAGAGTCTGTTTTGCATTTCGTATTCTATCTCTAACTTAAGTATGGAAAACATATTGGAATTCAGTAATTCGTAAGCCTTTTATAAACTCAGATGAATGTGATAAGGGCCCAGAGAAATGGTTTCTGTAATTTTTCACTATAAAACGTTACACCTTCTATCATGTTTCTCCTATGTTTTTTTTTTCATAAATTCCATGAAGAATGCATTGTATTTCTAAATACAGAGAAATTACCGAATATTGTTTTAGAGTCCCACTAGTCCTGAAGGCCATATAGAAATTTCATTTGGTAGCTTCATTTTGGAAAAGTGTCCTGGGCAGAAATTATTTTTCACGAGTCCCTAGAATACATTTAAAGGGGCCGACAGTGTTTCTTAACGTCCGCTACTGAGTCGTTACCCAAAAACCTCAAATAATTCCCTCCTGCTCTTCAAGGCGAATGATGATTTCCTCTGAACGATTACATTTTTAAGTGAACATCTTGAGTTTTACGATCCTTGTGAATATCACGTGTTCGTCATATTTTTAATAATACATGAAAACAAAACAAAATATATCCCATCCAAAAAACTAACCCCTTTTTTCCTTGAATTTTCTTCTTTCTCACCTGCCTTCAGAAATCAAC
>NW_011909605.1:0-1123 GCF_000151845.1 Pteropus vampyrus | reverse complement strand
CTGAGCAAAATTTATAAAGTAATTAAGAAATAGCCTTTACTTTATAGGAAATATATTTTATAAAAATGATATTGAATCAATAATAATAATAATAACAACAACAACAGCTAGTAGTTAGTAATCAATCACTGAATCAGGCACTGGACTTAGAGCTTTCACATGAATTATCTAATACAATCCTCATAATGACTCTATGAAGTTGGTGCTATGCTCATCTGACTTCATAGGTGAGACAACTGAGCATTCTAGTAGTTAAAAGAACTTGCTTAAAGTGACACAACTGATATCTAATGTAGCTGTGATTTAAAATGATCCAGACTAGCCCCAGGAATCTGAACCAAACTCTTTACCACCACTTAAAAATACACGTGTATGTATAATAGACGTACATATATACAATACATATTGCATATATATAGTATATATTCTGGTGTACTGTATGAATGCACATACTATTAAACCAGATATGAAATACTTGCATCAAGATAGATAGGGATCAATAGAATAGAATTGAGAGTGTTGAGAGAGAAATAAGATAAAAGAGATGACTGGATGATTTTTGATAAGAGTTCTGAGACAATGCAATAGAGAAAATAATCTTTTCGACAGATGGTGCTGGGACAAGTGGATAATCACATGCAACAGAATGAAGCTGGACCCCTTTCTCACATAATATACAAAATTAACTCAAAATGGATAGCAGAACTAAATGTAAGAACTAAAACAATAAAACTTTAAAAGAAAGTATAAGAGTAAATCTTTTTAACCTTAGGTCAGGTTAAGAAGCCTTCTTGGATATGACACAGAAAACACAAAAGGCAAAAGAACAAATAGAGAAACTGAACTTCCTTAGAATTAAAAACTTTCATGTTTCAAAGGATTCTATCAAGAAGGTAAAAAGATAATTGACAGAAATGGGAGAAATTATTTACAAATTGTATACCTGATAAGAGCTTGTATCCAGAATATACAAAACAAATCTTACAATAATAATCGAATTAAAAATGAACAAAAGATTGGAATAGATATTTCTCTAAAGATAATATATAAATAGCCAATAAGAACATGAAAAGATGGTCAACATCATTAATCACCAAGAAAATGAAAATTAAAACTGCAGTGA
>NW_011909604.1:0-2178 GCF_000151845.1 Pteropus vampyrus | reverse complement strand
TATTCTTTTCCCTGACTATTCTAGTCTGAAACCATGGAATCAAGGTCAAGTTACCTCATTTGTTTTTTCTTTACCAAAAGCTCATGTAGCACATGTTACGTGCCAGGCACTGTTATAAAATAATAACTCATTTAAACCTCCTGTTACCTGTATGATGTAGGATCCACTATTATCCTTATTTTACAGATGGAGAAAGTGAGGTACAAGGTAGTTAAGAAACCTGCCCAAGTAAGTGGCAGAGTTAATCTTGACCACTTTACATGCTCTCATCTTTTGATATGTGCTGAGGTAATGTGTACCTCTTGGCTATGTTATTGTTAATTCCCGATTCTTGGGGGAATACATTTTCCTGGATGGGAGAAGTGGGGATGGAATTTCAAGGGCATGCATATTGCAAAATGGAATGGGAAAGATAAAATGTATCATAGTCACTCTGTTAACCTGAAATTAGTTCTCTCAATGAATGTAGTTCTTGGCTTCCCAGTATAAAGTTTGGAAGCTGCCATGTCAAAGATGGTTATGTAGGTTCAGAGAGGAAAAACCACGTTAGCAGCTCTTGTCTCCTGAAATTTGGCTATTATGGATCTCAAATGTTCAAAAATGCTTGGGATTTAGCTGGAGCCAAGGATAAATTCCTTTTCCAATGTTAAGAAAATTTCTTCATAAAATATCTGGAATAGATTTCACTGAAGAGGTGAAAGACCTGTACTCTGAAAATGATAAGACACTAAAGAAAGAAACTGAAGAAGATAAAAATAAATAGAAAGATATATCTTGCTCATGGATTAAAAGGATTAATATTGTTAAAATGTCCTTACTACCTAAAGTAATATACAGGTTAAATGTAATCCCTATTAAAAAAACAAAGGCATTCTTCTTACAATTAGAACAACCAATCCTAAAATTTATATGGGATCACAAAAGACTCTCAATAGCCAAAGAAATTTTGAAAATGAATAAAATGAGAGGTATCATGCTTGCTGATATCAAACTATACTACAAAGCTACAATAATCAAAACAGATTGATACTAGCATTAAAAAAAAACAACAACAAAAAACCCAGATACATAGATCCATGGAATAGATTAGAGAGGCCAGAAGTAAATCCTTCCTTATATGGTCAATTAATCTATGACAAAAGAGGCAAGGACATACAATAGGATAAAGACAGTCTCTTCAGTAAGCATTGTGGGGAAAACTGGAAGGATACATGTAAAAAAAAAATTAAATTTGGCCCCTTTTTTACACCATATACAGAAATAAACTCAAAATGTATTAAAGCCTTAAATATAAGACCTGAAACCATAAAAGTCCTAGAAGAAAACATAAGCAGTAAACTCTTTGATCTTGCTTTTAACAGTATCTTTTTTGGATATGTTTTCTTGGGCAAGGGAAACAAAAGAAAAAAATAAACAAATGGGACTACATCAAACTAAAAAAATTTTACAGTGTGAAGGAAATCAGCAACAAAACCAAGAGACAATGGGAAATATTTGCCAATGATGTATCTGATAAGAGGTTAATATATAAAATATGTAAGGAACTTATACAACTTAATACCAAAAGACAACAATATAATTTAAAAAAGGGCAAGGACCCGAATAGACATTTCTCCAAAGAGGAAATGCAGATGGCCAACAGACATATGAAAAGATGCTAAACATCACTAATCATCAGGAAAATTCAAATTAAAACCACAATATCACCTCACACCTGTCAGGATGGTTGTAATCAATAAGTCAACAAATAACAAATGCTGGCCAAGATGTGGAGAAAAGGGAACCCTCGTACACTGTTTGTGGGACTGTAAATTAGTGAAGCCACAATGGAAAACGATATGGAGATTCCTCAAAAAAGCTTTAAAAAGAGCTTCCATATGATTTAGCAATTCCATTTCTGGGTATTTACCCAAGGAAAACAAAAACATTAATATAAAAAGATATACGCACTCCTATGTTCATTGCAGCATTACCAGTAATAGCCAAGATATGGAAGCAACCGATATGTCCATCAATACATGAATAAAGAAGATGTGGTACATATATACAATGGAATATTAATTAGCAATAAAAAATGAAATCTTGCCATTTGTGGCAATATAGATGGACCTAGAGAAATTTATATTAAGAAAAAAAAGTCAGACAGAGAAAGACAAATACTGTATGATTTCACTTATA
>NW_011909603.1:0-1529 GCF_000151845.1 Pteropus vampyrus | reverse complement strand
GACAAATGTTACAGTCTCAACATGCTTTATAAAAAAAGTTGAACACAGGCAGTGTGATATAGCAAGTGTGCTACTTAGCTTTTCTGTAACCCAGGTACTAACCAAGAATGTCCAAGCCAGGGGTGGTCACTTAAAATACTGATCGAGAATCAGTACAATTGACTTGTAATCAGATAGCATTCTAAGGAAGCTCCTACATTAGATGTGGCTAATACTTATACTTGTTTCTGTCATCCATATGTTAATTAGCGTCCAAAGCTTGCCAGTTAATATACTAAATGTTGGCAAATACATTGATTAGCTTGATAACTTTTAGATATGAATTCTCACTTGTGAAATTAAAATTATTCAAGATAGGGTCATTGTATAAAATATTTTGGAGACTCTCCCCACTCTCCTATAAATGAGGTATGAGGAGCCAGTTAGGTATAATCCCTTTACCTCAAAGGATGCTTCAGGCTAACTCGCTAAGTGGCCCTGTGTCCAGCTGTGAACTCTGGGATACTTTTGCTGAATGCCAGCCATATGGGTCACAGAATCCTACCCTAAAATCTCGGTGTTTGCCCAAATAAAAAAACCAAGAGCTGGGATTTCCTTGATTTAACAGAAAAGATCGTATGAACTGTTTTATTTTGTGTGTGTGTGTGTGTGTGTGTGTGTGTCTGTAGGTGGGGCACAACTTGGTTTGAAACTTAAATTTTTTACAACCTGGTAGCAAGCTAGTGAATGGGTTAGCTAATGTCATTCACCTCAGAATTTGTTCAGTGGGCATCTGTTATCAACCAAAAAGAACTTAAGAGTTGTACATAACAAATCATATTAGGTCAGACAGTAGTTATGAAGAATGGACATAAAAACAAAAAAATCAGCAGAAGGGTGCATAGGAGTAAATAGGGCTCACATTCCCTTCCCTATCTTCACAACTGAAATAGCCTCCTTCTTTACATTTACAAAAGAGAAAAATTTTCTCTAGAGAAAGTGAGTCAGATCATCTCAGACTTCTGGAACAAGGAAGGGGTCAAGTGTAAGACCTCGGCTTAGAAAGAGAATAAAAGTCTATATGCCATATGCAGATCCCCAGTGCTTTCCTAGCATTCTTCTGTGCTTGGATATTCAGTGCTGTTCCCCAGGAGGCTGAAAACCATCTTATAACCCCAAGTTTGAGATTTTTCCTTAGATACACTGCCTGTCTCAAAGAAAAGACCTCCAGACTTCAATATTCGGGTTTCATGGTCAAGTTTCTATCCCAGTAATCTTAATGCTAAGCCTATCAGGAGTCCATGAGCCAACACAGCTTACCTTCCACTTCTTAGTGCCTCATTCTTAGAAATCACTAGACAGTGAAACACCTCCAGGTAAGTTAAAAACATTTCCAAAATTAATGAACAAACCAATACAAACAGATGAAAATAAACCTCAGAAGAATCAGAGAATCTCAGGAAAATTACATGGAGCAGATAAAAGATTTTCAAAAAATATTACTTTTGGATAAGAGATTTTGCATCTATGAAATGAGAATGGGATGTTTT
>NW_011909602.1:0-1517 GCF_000151845.1 Pteropus vampyrus | reverse complement strand
GCCAGTAACACACTGTCTTGAGAATTGTAGCTGTACAGCAAATCCTGAAATCAGGCATTTTAAGTCATAATGCTTTGTTCTTCTTTTCAAAATTGTTTTACCTATTTTAACTTCTTTACATTTCTGAATTGTTTTACAGCCTGTTTTTCCAAAAATATATCTGATGGGATTTTGATTTGAATTGCATTAATTTCTGAAATTAAATTTGGGAAGCACAGACATCTTAAAAATATTGAGCTGCCTCATCATGAAAACAGTTAGGGCTTCTTGGCTTTCTCTTGGCAATGTTTTATAGTCAGCCATGTCTTCGTCTTGCCTATACTGTATAAATGTGTGCCTAGATACTCCAAGTTTATTCTTATGCTGTTAGAAATGGTGATTCTTATCACTTTTCGAATTAATGAATTTTATTTTTTAGAGCAATTTTAGGATCTCAGCCAAACTGAACAGAAAGCACAGAGAGTTCCCAGATGTCCTCTGCCCCCGATGTGGGTGATCACCCCACTTCATCATTCTGCACCCCAGCGCTTCATGCTTTACCATCAGTGAACCCACACCAACAGGTCATCATCACCCGACGTCTACCGTCTATGCTGGGGGGTCACTTGCTGTCCACCACTCCATGGGTCTTGAGAAATGTATAATGCATGTACCCACCTTTGTGGATCCTTTTGGAATCCATCCTGTAGGGGGAGTTTCTCTGCCCTAAAAAATCCTCTGTGCTCCACATCTTCGTCCTAAATAGAAATTTTTAAGAGCACAGTTTCTGTTTGGTGAATCAGTTGCCTGCCAGAAAATAATTTCAACAGTTTTTAAAGGCTGTTGATTCTTTATATTGTTCTTGTAGCCTTTAGCTTCGCAAAAGTCATTGATTGGTCCCAGTAGAGACTTTGAGAAATCCATGAGATTTTCTATGCACAGGATCATTTTACCCAAGGATAAAGGCAATTTTACTTCCTTCTAAAATCTCAACATTTTTTTTGTGTTTAATACACAAGTCTGGTATATATTTTGTTTTTTTTTTTCCTAACTATTACATGTTTTGTTGTGTTTTAAAAGTTATCATTTTATCTCACTTTAATTTTTCAAAAGCTCTCCCAAAAGCTAGTATACAGTAATATAATTAATTTTTGTTCATTTAACTTTCATTCTTCTTGACATATTAACTTAAAATTTTAATAGTCTCTTTGTAGACGATTAGAAATTTCTATGTATAAAACCATGTCTTTTACAAATAAGCCATTTTTACTTCCTACTATTCAGTATGCTGTTATTTCATATGAATTATTATTATTATTATTATTTTATACATATATTGCTTGCTATGTTGCATAGCTCTGTTCCAGAGCACTGTGAACAGAAGGGCTGAGGGCAGGTGTCCTTGCATTTTCCCTGTCTTATGAGAAAAGCATTCAGTCTTTTGTCATTATACATGACGATATCTGTACGTATCTTGCTTACGATCTTCGTCATGTTTAGTAATTTCCCTCATACTGATGCATGCTGAGAGTTCTGTC
>NW_011909601.1:0-2087 GCF_000151845.1 Pteropus vampyrus | reverse complement strand
GTCAGTGGGGAGTGGGCAGTGGGAAAGTAATGCATTCTGGGAAGGAATAGCTTGAGTTCGAACTAATAGGCCATTTTCTGCAACATCAATGCATTGTCATCTTAATAGCCCTCAGTACAGTTGAAGTGTAAGAATTAATTTGCTACTGATGTTGAGAAAAAACACATGGCAGATAGACACAGTACTCAGTCTCCAAATTACCCTAAATAAAGAAATAAATAAATAGAAGAATGTTATAGGCATTCCTAGGGATATATAGAGAAGAGAAAAAGACAAGGGAGAGTTAACATCTGCGGGCCAGGAAGAGGAGGGGAGATGTCTGTGGAAATACTGTTTTGCTTTTCAGGTCATTCAGTATTTGCAAGCAGTAAATGAAATTGTCCAAATTTGTTTTCTCATGAAAATGTCAGCTTGAGCGCTTAAAGTGAGTAACTCTTTTCTTATGGCCTGAGAAAAGAAACCCTTTTTATTTTGTTGCCCTCGAGACGAAAAGGCTTTTTGTTCTTGTTCCATGTTTCCAGTTCGCTGGTATTCTTCAGATTTGCTTACATAGAGGGCTGATATAAATTTTCAGGTGGAAGAATTGAGATGTTAATATGTTTGTTTGGTTTAAGCGAGAGCTATCACCACTAACATGCGTGGCCTCAGAGGCATGGGTGCTTGGCTTGCCCTCTGCCTGTTCCCCAGGTGAGACCTGTGGCCCACAAATGGCTCTTTCTTCCCACGACATTTTAATAAGATGGTGCGTAAAAGGGAAATGGCCACGTAATTCTTGTTAATAAATGTCTTGTTTAGTTACTTCATGTTAATTATTCACTAAGCAAAGATAGTGGTCATATTTTGTTTGGGCTCAAGTTTGAAAATAACTTCTGGCTCTTATTTAAATACTCAATTTGCTGCTGCTTCTCTCCTTCCCTCCCTTATCCTCTCCTTCCCTCTCCCCTCCTCTTCCACCCTCCTCTCCTTTTTTCTTTTCTTTCTCTTTCTTCTCCCTCCCCGTCACCTCCCCATCCCCTGTCCCTGCCCCCACCATTCTTTATATTTTTCTTTCAAAGAATAGAGCAGAGACTAATATTTAGTTGTCTGGTTCCTGAAATAATTATCAGCCATCACGGCTGTAAAAAATGTCAGAAATCACAGAAATTGGTGATATTTGACCTGCTCTGAGGACTAAGTTTGTATCATGTCCAGTCCGTGGGTGGGATAGGAAAGCCTGGGGGACAGGGCTTTTGTCCCTCCCTCTCTGATTCAATTACAGTGGCTAGATTTCTATGGGATTTCTGTCACAGGTTTTGTAAGGAGAAAATGATTTATTTGAGTCTTGGGAAGGTCTGAAAACTGCTGATGCAAATCAGGCCTCTCATTTACCAGTAAGGACACCAGGAAGTCCAGAGAGGCAGAGTGATTTGCCTGAGATTACACAGCTTCTCGGTAAAGGAGTTGGGACTAGGATGCCTGCTTTCTCCCTGTCTCATGGCTCTGGGTGAAGAGAAGAATCATTCTGAGAAGCAGAGATAAAGTGGGAAGGAGGAAGGCTGCAGAGCAGGATGGATCTCTTGAAATATCTCTTGGGCCACAGAAGGTGGTATCTCCATGTGGTCTCTGATAACAACAATGCAAATGTGCCCCTGCCGCTGTGGTCTCCCTTATAAACATAAAAACAGGTCATTCCTGCTATAGAGGGTTTGTGGTGTTGAAGCTGCAGCCATTTCCCAATTTCTCTGGAAATGAAGTTTTTTTCTTTCTTTCTTTTTTTTGGGCGTGGTGGGTTTTTTGGGGGAGATTAATGGAAATGTACACTTATTTTACCATATTTCTCTGTAGTATGAATTAAATATTTAGAGTGGAGTTATATTTAGGTCTATAGACCTTGAGAACATTTTTAAGTAAATAATTAAATGTAAATAAAAATGTTCAATATATTTATTTTTAAAGCATTGCCTTTGTTGTTTTTACTAAAGCAGTATAGATTTTTTTTGAGAGTTAATATAGTATTATGGTAAAAGACTCCGGAAACCTACCTCTGCTCCTTGTTAGCTGTGTGACATTGGGCAAGTCACTTAACCTCTCTGAGCCTTGAATCTCCT
>NW_011909600.1:0-1792 GCF_000151845.1 Pteropus vampyrus | reverse complement strand
CATCAAGTATGCAAACATTCGCATTATAGGAATCCCAGAAGAAGAAGAAAGAGAGAAAGGAACAGAACTTTATTTAAAAAAATAATGTCCTATCTGACTGGGAAAGGAAACAGGCATCCACATCCAGGAAGCACGAGAGTTCCAAACCGGAAGAACTCAGAGACCCATGCCAAGATATACTGTAATTAAAATGGTAACTATTAGAGACACAATCTAGAAGGAAGCAACGGGAAAATAACGAATTACACGCAAAAGAAATCCCATAAGGATTATCAGCTGATTGCTCAGCAGCAACTTTACAGGCCAGAATAGAGCGGCAGCACATTTTTAAAGTGTTGAAAGAAAGGAACCACCAATGATTTACCCAGCAAGGTTACCATTCAGAAATAAAGAAGAGATAGTTTCCCACAAGCAAAAACTGAAGGAGTTTATCACCATTAAACCAGCTTTAAAAAATAATAATAATAATAAAAGGTCTTCTTTAAGCAAAAAAGGATAAGCCCTATCCAGAAACAAAATATGATAAAGGAAAAAAATCTCACAGGTAAAGCCATATATTAAATAAAAATAGTGAAGCAGGTATTTAAAAAGCTATTAAGGTCAAAAGGAAGACATATCAAACTCAAACTACAGTCAGTAGCCAGAGTATACAAAACACAAAGCGCTAAAACATTACGTCAATAACATAAAGCATAGAGGGAGTAGTAAAAATGTAGTCCATGTAGACTACATTCAAACCTAAATACCTGTCGGCTTAAAATAGACTGCTATAGGTATAGAATTTAGATAGATAGATAGATAGATAGATAGATAGATAGATAGATAGATAGATAGATAGATAAAGATAGATATAAACATACATGCATACCTTCTCATGGTAACCACAAACCAAAAACCTACAAAAAATATACAAAGAATTAAGAGAAAGAAAAAAAAACACTAATGAAAACCAGCAAACTACAAATAAAGAGATCAAGAAAAGGAACAGAGAACTATAAAAAAAATAACAAAATGGCAATAAGTACATACATATCAACAATTACTTTTAATGCAAATGGATTTAGTGCTCTAATAAAAAGACATAAGGTAGCTGAATGGATTAAAAAACATGACTTTTCCATATGCTTCTTACATGAGACTCCAAATTGAAGGACAAACAGAAATTAAAAGGTTGGGAAAAACAGATGGGGTAGCAATATCAAGACAAAATAGACTTTAAAACAAAAAATTTTAAAACAAAACAGGGTATTACCTAACTCTAAAGGGGTCAATTCAAGAAGAGGATAAAGTAATCGTAAATATCTACACACCCAATATAGGAGCGCCTGAATATATAAAGCAATTATTAATAACATAAAGGGAGAAGTCCACAGTATTATAATAGTATGGGATTCTAATACCCCACTCACATTAATGAATAGATAATCCGGACAAAAAAATTAATAAGGAAGTAATGGCTTTAAATGTCACACTACTCCAGATCAACTTAATAAACACTTTTAGAACATTTCATCTAAAAACTGCAGATCACACATATTTTTGAAGTGTACATGGAACATTCTCCAGAACAGATCACATACTAGACCACAAAACAAGCCTCAATAAATTTGAGAAAACTGAAATCATATCAAGTATCTTTTCCAAATATATGGCATGAAACTAGAGATCAACTACGGGAAGAAATGTGTAAAACACACAGATACGTAGAGACTGAACAACATGCTACTTAACAACCAATAGATGAAAGAGGAAATCAAACTCATAAAACACATGAAAATAAAAACACAACTTT